>NC_026001.2:22077422-22183877 GCF_000442705.2 Elaeis guineensis
TCTCTCTCTCGCCTCCACCCACGGCTACCATCTTCTGGTAACCCTCCTCACCTGTGCCTCCTCTCTTCTTCTCTCTCTCCCACAGTTGCCGTCTAATCTCCTCCCAAGCCGAGTTCCCCACCCCACGGTCGCCATCTCCTCTCTTTCCAAATCTCCCACCGATCATTAGTGAATATTCTGTATGAATCATCTGTTAGTTGACTTGATGTGTTAAAAAAATAAAAAAAAGAGATGCAACGCCATCGAATCCTTCACTGAAGGCGCCTTCATAGTTGATGAAGGCGCTTTTATTCACCATGAAGGCATTTTCATCGGTGCCTTCATGGAACTGGATCTATACGTCACAAATCGCTTAGATCGCCAGCAACTGCTGTTTTTTCTACCAATTCCTAGTTTCTAGCCTCCACAGAGCAATCTAACCATGGGATCCATCGATTGGCCGTCGAAATGAAGGAGACGAGTGGTTTAAAAGTTGAATTATCTTAGATCCACCCATGATAACAATAAGAGAGAACAACAAGAGAGAAGGATAAATATTAAGTCCTGCAAAAATAAATACAAACTATCATAGGATAAACACAAACTTGAATAAACAAACTCTGTATGAATAAACAAAAACTGTGAATAATAAACACAAACTCTGTATGAATAAATAAAAACTGTAAATAATAAACAAAAACTGTAAATAATAAATGCAAGCTCTATGTCAATAAATAAAAACTTCCTATGATAAACACAAACTCGAGATTCAAAAGTTGAGTGATCCTAGGTCTACCCACGATAAATAAATGATAAATAATAAGAGAAGAAGATAAACACTAAGTGTTGCAAAAATAAACACAAACTATCAAAAAATAAATACAAACTCTAAATAATAAACAGAAACTTCGAATAGTAAACGGTGCAGATAAATAGGATAAATACAAACTCGAGATTTAAAAGTTGAGTGATCCAATGGTCCACCTAGGATAAAATACAAGAGAAATGATAAATACTAAGTTCTATCCATGCATCATACTATATTTTTTCATTCATATGTAAATCATTCAACATCATTTTTTCATTCATGTATAACCATTCAATAGAGAAATGAAACGGTCGGAAGTAAAAGAAGATGAATAGGAGGAGCAAGGAGCGAGGATCTTGATTTTAAGTCGATATTTCAAACTAGTTTGGTGAACTTGGGTTTGATCGAATGTGTAATGAATAGATCTGAAACCAGTGGAGGGAAGGTGCCTATATCCTAGTTGTAGGCGCCTACAACCAGAATGTGGGTGCCTACAATTAGTCGTCTTTTTTCTGCATTCATGCAATTTCAGATAGATTTATTTCATCCAATTTGATTAAATTCATCAAATTTTTAAAATCTCGACCAACATCTTAGCTCCTATTTATCTTCTTTCTATCCTGGCTCATGTTCATCTTCTTCTTTCCCATTGTAGGCACCTACAATCATAGGTGCTTTCTTGAAGGCATGAATGATTCATCGAAAACTTAACCATCCCTATTAGTTCACGGGTAACCGCTCCTGTTAAATCATGGGTGCCTTTGACATATAGGCATATAGACAAGAAGTTCAGCTATGCACGTACATCCAAAGATGAACCGAAAACTTCTCGAGATAAATACTTCAAACTATCGAAGATAACATAAACTCTACATAATAAATAGAAACTGCGAATAATAAATACAAATCAAGAGATAAATACAAACTCTATGCAGATAAACAGAAACTATAAATAATAAATATAAACTGTGAATAATAAATACAAACCTTATGCAAATAAACAGAAACTATGAATAATAAATACAAACTCAGTGTCGATAAATAAAAATAAATACAAACTCATGATTAAAAATTAAGTGATCCTAGATCCACCCACGACAAACAACAAGGATAACATTAAGTCCTGCAAAAATAAACATAAAGCAAGAGGATAAACATAAACTCTGAATAATAAACAGAAACTGCGAATAATAAACACAAAATCTGATAAACAAAAAAGCTACGAATGATAAATAAAAATTATAAATAATAAATATAAATTCTGTATTGATAAATAAAATTTTTTTGAGATAAATACAAATTCGTGGTTCAAAATTGAGTGACACAACCTCGCGGTTCAAAATTGAGTGATCCTAGATCCACCCATGATAAATAATAAGAATAAAAATAAATCCTGAAAAAATAAACATAGACTATCGGAGGATAAGCATAAACTCTAAATAATAAACAGAAACTGCAAATAATAAACACAAAATTTATGTCGATAAATAAAAATTATAAATAATAAATGCAAACTCTGTGCCGAAAATAAATATAAACAGAAGGATAAATACAAACTCTAGATAATAAACAAAAACTGTGAATAATAAATACAAAGTCTATGTGGATAAATAAAAACTATAAATAATGAATAAAAACTGTGAATAATAAATACAAACTTTGTGTTTAAAATTTTTCAAGATAAACACAAACTCACGGTTCAAAATTGAGTGATCCTAGGTCCACCCATGATAATAACAAAATAATAAAATTTTAAAAAATATAAATTTTAAATAATAAATAAAAATTATAAATAATAAATAAAAAGTTCATGCTGATAATATTCGCAAACTCTGTACCTAAAATAAACGTAAACCAAGAGGATAAACACAAATTCTGAATAATAAACAGAAACTGCAAATAATAAATATAAAATCTACATGGATAAATATAGATATATATGTGTATGTATGTATGTATATATGTATGTATGTATATATATTGTATGTATGCATGTATATTTATATATGTATATGTATATACAGAGATATATGTGTATGTATGTATGTATATATGTATGTATGTATATATATTTGTATGTATGCATGTATATTTATATATGTATATATGTATATGTATATATATATGTAGATATATATGTGTATGTATATATGTATATATGTATGTATGTATATATATTTGTATGTATGCATGTATATGTATCTATATATACATGTGTGTATAAACACACATATAAATATACATACATATATATACATACATACATATACATATACATATATATACATATGCATACATATACATATATACATACACATGCATATACATATACATACATACATTCATATATATGTATATACACATATACACATGCTGATACATATACATATACAGGCGGCGCGCACATACACATATATACATACACACATATAGCAATATATGTATATAAATAGAAACATATATATTTACATATGTATATATGTATATGTATATGCATGTATGTATGTGTGTCTATACACACACATATATACATATACATATGCATATATATAAACGTATACATGTATACATAGAAATTGTCCATTTTTATAGGCTATCCCAAACCCTCAATAATCCAAGATATTATCCTCACTAAAGCTGTCTTGCAATGCCCACAACTGCAGCCTTCAACAACTCGATATCAGAACTAGAATTCTTTAGGTGTATCATCATGTCATCGGTCTTTTGAACTTTAATCTGCTTTCTCTTCCAATAGAAAATTTGTTTGCACAAATAGCCGATGAGGAGAGCACCACATAATACACGAAAGATGGAGCCCATAATAACTCCTACGGACTTCTTACTTCCGCCATCGTCAGCATTCCTAGAATCTGAAGAATCCGTACCTGGACTACCACCATTCCCAGCATCTTTTTCAATATTCGGGTTCCCATCCATGTTCACCAAAATATTTCTACCAAAAAATAGAACCTTTCTCCCGAGTGCATTATTAGAAACATCCAATTGTTGAAGATATTTTAAATTGGTAAGCTCCGACAGGATATTGCCAGTGAGATGATTACTGGAGAGCACCAGCTTCTGCAGCTTAGGCAGCAACTGAAAGTCCGACGAGATCGTATCATTCAAACCAAATTTTTGCAACATGATAGAGGTGATGTTACCATCAGGATCACATGTAATATCCGCAAAATCTACAAACAATCCACACTTCACTCGCCCACTCATTTGCTCTTGCGAGTGAGAAAGATGGAAAGCGACGGTACTTTTATTTATACGTATATGTATGTGCGTGTGTGTGTATATGCGTGTGTGCGTGTGTGGAGGCCATAGATTCGAAGCCTTTGAATCTCTCAATCTTCCGATTGATGATAATTTGCACTAAAATTGATCCGTCAAATCTAAAATCAAGAAGCTTGAATTCAAGGACCTTTTTAGGTTGGATTAAGGGATCATGGCCTTGGATTCGAGGATCTATGGTGTCATTCATGGCCCACGCAAGTTGATGTTTCTCCCCTCTTCTCTCTCACCACCCTCCCTCTCCCTCCTTTGGTTCCAATGAGCATCCTGTGCATGCTACTCATTCCTAAAGTTGCCAATCCAAAACTCCTCAGCATTCCCATCTCTAAATTGATGATGATATGTACTAAAAGCAACCAAGCTGTCAAACCTAAAATCAAGAAGCTAGGATATATTCGAGGACCTTTCTAGGTTGGGTCAAATGATCAGAAGCTTGAATTTGAGGGAGGCATTATTTATGGCCCAAGCAAGTAGATCTCTCTCTCATCTCTTCTCTCTCTACCCTCTCCCACTCCCTGCCTCTAGTTCTAATAAGTATCCCTCATGGATTGCACATTCCTAAAGGCCATAGATCTAAGGTCCCTTGGCCTCCCCATCTTTTGATCGATAATAATCTACACCAAAGAAAAACCAAGTCATCTAGATCTAAAATTAAAAAATAAAAAAAGTTTGGATTCAAGATTTTTTTTTGGATTAGATGGATGGATCGAGACCTTGCATTTGAAGATCTCTCTGCCCTCGAAGGAGGCATTGTTCATGGTCCACGTGAGCTACTCTCTCTCTCTCTCTCTCGCCCCTCTCTTTGCCCCTTTTAATCTTTCCATCCTAGTTCCGATATACGTTAGACCAATAGAGTATATACTAGTACACATCATGTTAGTATATTGCATTGAACTAGTTGACGACCAATACGATCTCTGATACCAATTGAACAAATTTTGGCAAAAGATATTCTTGGATGTAATCATAATTACTTTTGTTATTATCTTATCATTCTATAATTTGGCCTGCACTTGTTGCTCAATTTTTGGTTGAATCTATATCTAGTAATTTCTTTCTTGTGAGGCTTTAGGCTTAGTTTCTTGGTTTCTTTTTTGAATGATAGGATGTCTATTTTTTTCAATAAAATATGCATATATATATATATATATATGTATGTATGTATGTACACACATATGTGTTAGGTGTGTGTCTTAGATGGATGATGGGAACCAACTTCGTGCCAACACTAAATGTTGATACATGACGTGAATGAATAATAACTAAAAACCTTTGTTTTAACAAAAAAATTGGCTATATTCTTAGTAATCTCATGTGATTCCTTGGCCTCAAGCTATTTATATGTGATGCGATGGACAAAAAACCCTGATTATTTGATTTATTTTATTTTATTTTTTCTGTTGTGCATTGGTTGCACCTTAGTAAGATTACAAATGAGTTGGACATCTGGCCTGTCCATTCCCTGCGATTTAAGTTGGTTAAACCAAAAACAAGGGTAAGGCAGTGATATTTCTAGACCCCCACCCAATCTACCATCGGAGATACTCTTAAAACCATTAGATCTGCTCCTAATACTGAATGACATCTTCCAAAGAAATTTGGCGACAGATATCAGCAACCTGCATATATGTGTGAAGACAGTCTTGTATTTGAGATACCATCCAGCAATTTTTGCAATATTGATCAAACATTATGCAATCCAGAACAGTAAAGATCACTTGATGCAAAGGCCGGTGTTGTTTTCAAGAATGTGGATTAGGAGTCCACAAAGTTCAGCTGGTTGTTTAGATTTACTTGCAAGAGATATACTGAAAAAATGGTGTTGAATTAGCCATGCCGTGCGCTAAAAAGCCGTCCAGCTCGGGGTTCTTGCTCAGCATCTAGTAGTTCAAAGTATTGTACCTGGATACAAGTGGGAACTTCCCCTTGTCTTTATCTTCATCTTCATTTTCAAATATATAAATACTTCCGTGAAATCAATACACAATCAATTGACAGCACTAAACCTGAGGCTTTCTACTGATACAACATGTATAATATTGTACAGCTAATATGAAGGCCCTCCGTCCATGCTCTTCTCAGCTGTACAGATGGGGATGCACCTGGGAGCTTCGGAGGAGAGTAATGTTGTTTGCCGTGGCTTCACAGAGAAGAGATGAACCTTCTTCTATTTCAATACATTCCTCTGAAGACCGGATTTGTTCGACATATGCTTGCCCCATATTCTTCATACTCTGCTTTTGTATGGCAAGCCTGCATAAATACAAGCATCCTGATTATATCCAGCACTATTAACAACAGAAGCAGGCAAGTGGGAGGATCAAGAAAACAAAGCGCAGCAAGGATGTAGTAAGGAGAAGTTTGATGTTCCGCAATGGAAAGCAAAGGCAGACTGAACTCCTAAAATTCATAATAACACATTAAACATTTAAACCTTGGGAGCCAGCCCAAACATGAACGACCATATGTCATGATGTTGATACACGATATAGCATTGAGTGTTGCAGCCCCTAATAAATATTAGGTTTATAATTACCAGTGCCTTTGTCAGATCAGTCTTTGTAAGTGTTGCATTTTAAATCAGAAGGTTTGCTAGTAACCAAAAGACAATATATATCTGACATGATACCATATAGGTTTCTATTGAAACTAGCTTGCATCAAATTCACATAGAAAAATCATTCCATACAAACTTGTCAGGAAATTTGAATACCCTCCTTAGGATGGTTGATTATGGTAGTTTCATCCTACTGTGATGAACAATCATATAACCCCACAACCTCAGTTGAAAGTTGCAAACAAGCAAGAACTGTAATGGCTTGGCTGGGTTGACATAAGTAGTTTAGCAAGATCCCTCTCACCAGGCCTTGGGCCAAACAATATATGGTCTGGGTTGGGCCCAGGCCTAAAAACTAAGACCAGAATCAACATTAGACTGGTTCAAGCAAGCCTGGGCCCAGCTCAAAGCCCAAACATGACAGAATATCTAATATGTTAGACATATCATATACACCATCAGTAGATGTCATGAATTGAATCCTGGCCATTAATTGAATGGATGGCTAAGATTGTCCTTAGCCCTAACTGCCTCATTTTTTGCCCCATTCCCATTCCCACCAGCCATGGTCATCCTTACTGCTCTGATCCCCATGACAAGGGAAACCCAGTGATTCACCACTTATCTAAGATACCAATGGCACCACTTGCCCAACATCCTTCAGCCAGTATGCTTGCCTTCACAATCTTGCCCACCCAAGTCCACGGGAAGGGGTGATTGTAATATTCCCACCGGATCATGATGTTTATAGATTTGGAGATTCATTGGGCATTGTATGTAATGTCAATGTCCCCATGTTCTAAACATAATCAATGATAGACAGCTCCTTGAGCCTAGTTTCTTCTCTCCCATTCAAAAGAAAACCCTATTTCTCAATTTTTGTTTCTATTATCCAATCTAGAATTTGACTAAGAAGGATCAGGGTTAGGGATTACAATGAAGAGGACCAGTAGAGTAGGACATGGGATGCAACAAAGATGCTAATTCTCCCTTGTCAGGCTCATTTGGGCCTCTGCTGTGGCAGCAAGGCCTTCCAAAGATTTTCAGGCTCAGTCCTGGCCACAGACTAATTAAGTCGGCTCATACTTGGGTAATTGGTGGGCTGATCCAAACCAAGACCATCAAGAGCTTCAGGCTCAACCCTAACCTGGTGCTCCCTAGCATACAGAGTTTGGTCTTAGCAGACCAAAATGCTGCAATACAACTTAAGTAATAGTATAAACCAAGATGTATATCAAACTCTTATTAAAATAATCAAAAATGTGGATGCAAAGATTCACTGTATGCAAGTGTGCATTCACATGTATGTGCCTATGCATCTCTAAATATTTTGTTACATTTGCCTTGGTTTATAGCATCATTTTCCCTCTCTCTCACGTCTAATAAAATTTCAAAGTTTCCTCTAGGTTGCACATGCTCAAGTTTTTGAAGTTGCTTCGACGATGCACACGCTAAAGTGAGTCTCCCTATCCACAATTTATCCTCCAAAGTTTCATAGCAGGTCCTTGTCTTACCCAAGGCACCATTTCGTAGAAGGTTGATGACTTAGTCATGAAAATAAGAGCAACCAATCCAATAGAACCTCCTCCTCATCCTCAAGCTCATCATCATGATGATGACGATGACCACGACGACAATGACAACGATGATAGTGATGATGATGATGATGATGTAGGTCTGATCTATACACAGCTCAATGAAAAACTATGCCTGAATTACAGACATGGCTCAAGCTATCAGTCTCTAGTTGACAATCCATACTTGGCTGAAGAAAGGCTAGCCCTAGAAACATCTCCAGTCATCGTAATCCACTGACATTCCTATTATAAGTGGTTTATGTTTCATGCAATAGTAAAGAATAGATAAAAACAATTGATTGACACAAAAGATGACTCAGATGTACAAAAGGCAAAAGAAAACATTTGTATTTAAAGTATTAAAGGTTTTCTATTAGTTAATATCTCAGCTCTACAAAATGCAAATCAAAATGTGAAAAGATTCTCCATTTAATTGTTTTTGTAGAAGACAAATGAATAGATGGTTATTTGAGATGAATTGATGGTGATTTAAGGGTTTCCTTAGATACCTACCATACATGTATTTCATTCTAATTCAAATATAAATAAGTTATCCACCTGGGGAAGCATTTCAAGAAATTATTATTCGATCAAAGTTCCATAAATTTTATTACTACTACCCATAATCAAGCGCACATACGAACTCTACAGATTTTTATAACATGAGCTACATTATATTGTTTTAACCTACAAATTAGGCAAACATAAACATGGGTGGAATTTCTCTCCCCTTTAATATCACCATAACATCAAAATGCCACGAACACTAATCAATAACCTGGAAATGACATCTTTATCACTAAAGTTTATAAAAGTTGATGAGTTTTCTCCTTTTCTCTTACTTTCTTTTGCTCGCCTCTTCTATTTTATGTCCCATCTTCCTTCTCATCACGGTTTCTCCATCATCCCTCATGCCAATGACAGCCCAGTTTGATATTGTACCAAACTATACAGTGCCAAGTTAGTAAAATATCTAGCCATGCATCAAGGCTCATAACAATATAACAATGTGCTGGTTTTATGTCTGTCGATGTTGATATTGCTGGGAAGGGACATACCTAGTATCATGCCTTAAATGTTTTGATACAGTACATGTCATACAACAAGGACTATCATGTCTCTTCAATCCATGATCCCATACCAGTTACCATCTCAAGTTCTCTGAGAGTACTAATGCCCCCTTCTTTCATCTAAGACACTGTAGAAATTGCTATCAAGACCTGGCCTAACAATCAGCTCCTCCACTCTTATGTGATAATCGGCTCCATTAGTGCCCTCAAACTCTAGGTCAGTGATTTCGTGGTCTTTCCAATCTTGATTTTGCTTCTTCATTTTAAAAAAATTGGGCTCTCCGAAGTGAGTAGGATAAGTAGAAATTGTTGTTTGGTCAATAACCGATGGTGATCATATTTGGGCCAAGGCTTCAAATAGATCTAGGTAAAGGGCTTGGGGTCTGTTCAGCGAGAGATTCCACATGAATCTCCTACATTTCCTCCATACATTTGAGATGGAGAGGTTTTGAGAGGTTTCTGAGTAATGGCCAGGTATAATGCCGCACTTGAAAGGCAAGCCAATGAGAAATGAGGAGAGGAGAACAAACATGCCCATTACAGTCAAAGTGTGAAATTCTAAATATTGTATGTGTATACCTCATCATTAAGGAATGGAAAACTATAACTAAACAATCTTCATCTTTTACTGATAGTATATGAGTGCAAACAGGAGATGGATGACAGAGCAAAATGAAAGAGGAAATGAGTAGAGCAACTTTCTTTTAGGTTAATTAGGAGTAGAGCTCTTAGTCACTTCCATACTGTTGAATGGGATGGTAGCATATTTTGATGGTACAATGATGGCATAGGTAGGAAACAATTAAAAAATACAAAATATAAAATTCTATAAAATCTTATTATTATATTTTTGACCTATGCGGGCATGTGTCTAGTCCCATATTGGTTGTGCAGTATGAAAATCTTAGATACTTATATAAAGTTAAGGAACTAAAGTAATACCTTCTAACTAGTTTTTTTGAATGAGATCTTAAATTGTTATAAATGGTACTAGAGTAGACCTAGCCTGACCTATTTATGACTAGGAGACATTGTAACACAAGCTCTTTTTGGAGCTGAGCATAGAACAATCATAGTGTTTGTGATTGGATTTGCTTGGATTTGGATCTTTAGACTAACGAGGACATCAGGACTCAAATGAGAATTTTTGTGAGGACCCAGGAGGGCATGTGTTTAATTCTCTATTGGTTATGTACCAGGAGGATTTTGGATACTTATAAAGGACCAAAGAACCCAAATAATATCTTCCAACTTGGGTGAGGTCCTATTTGTTACACTAATGAAACAATAAAATTCACAAAAACTTCTTAGGAGCATCCAACTTCAAGATATGTTCATTCCAACCAAGTGACAACACTACCTCATGGTCACTTAGATCAAGATCTAGGAAATGGGAAGTTAGGACAATCACTTGGATCACAATTGCATCATGGGGGAACTGTTGACCCATGACCTCACCATGGAAAAATGTCGGTTCAGTTTGATGGTTTTAAAACACTGATTCAAATTTTTTGATGCTTAAATTTTATTTCTTCAAGAAATATTTTAGGACTACGAACATCATGTTCAATGTTCATGCAGCAACATATCTGCAACATAAAGCTTGTAATCTATTTTCCTTTTTCTACTAGGTTCTATCAGTAATTAAAAAACATAGTGAGCCTTTATTTCCCCCTCACAAGGACATACAATTCAATATATTATAGCAATATGGAGAGAAAGAGGGGGAGAAGATAGAGAGAGAAGGTGGGGGGAGAAGATACCTCATAAAATTCAGGTGTGGATGCAAGTACTGAACCTCCAAACCAAACGGCGAATCTCTGGATAGGATGGCTGACTACATTAACTTCAATGGGCTGAGACTGGAACAAAAAGGTTAAATAATCAGCCCAGCTCACGCACATGCACGCATGCATGCGCGCATGCACACACACATATATATAGTGAGAGAGAGAGAGAGAGAGAGAGAGTTTGCCTACCTTAACATCTCCACCAAATCGAGCATCGGATGCAACAATTCGTGTATCCACTATCCTTTTTACATCTCGCTGCAATCTTCTATGGAAGTCCTTGAACATGGTTGATCCTCCAGATAACACTATATTCTGGTACAGTGATTATAAAGACAGTTATGAAGAACATGAACGCTTAGATATAAGACTATGGTATGATGGTATTATCATCTCATATACCTTATACAAGGCCCTCCTTGTGTCTATTGGGGATGACTGGATGCACTTATCAATTACAGCAGGTAAAGGAGTGGTAAAATCACTACTGTATATCTCAGGATGGAAGAAAAGCTGCATATAATATAGAACATTAAAATATTTTGTGTTGGAAATCGTTAGCAAGCATTATAATTTGTGAGTTTTATAAATGTAAAATCTAGTAATATTCCGCAAGTAAGATCAAGCAATAGAAAATAAAAATGATTGCTCAGCTTAATGGTCCACTTATATGCTTACGCCAATGACTGTTTCTCTTTCGCAATAGCAAGTGCAATGAGCAAAATGATTAATTGATAGCTTGATACATATTTTTGGGAGAGAATTGTTAGACATACTTGAGAAAAAATTCTGAAAATGATTGCAGTGTACTGGAAATATTCTTAATCAAGATCAGGACCTACCTTGAAGGGTCTGCTCTTGGTGGACAATGTAAATAACCTAATCTCTTCCTTTATATATTAATATAAAGAACAACCAAAGGTTGTCATCAACCATGCAGAAAGGGGTTTTGGTAAAATTTTAAAACTTCATGTCAGAGACATATGCCTAGCATATTGGGCAGAACACATTCGTTTAAAACCAAATTGTTTTGGTTTTAGGTTACAACTTTGGCAAATTTAATTTTTTTGTAACCTCCAGACTAGGAGAAATTTCTAAAACCATATAAAATCAAGAAAATTAAAAGAAAACATATAACAATGTTTATATGATTTGATGATGTTTTGTTAAAAGAAAACATATAACAACGTTTATATGATTTGATGATGTTTTGTAGGTTCTAATTGCATGAACCGTAATACAAGGCTTCAGAAATACCAAGTATTAAAAGTTTAGGATAAGAATTATAATTATTATGTATCACAATTAGAAATATGTGAAATTACATGGATGCCTTTTCAAATCATTATTTACTTGTGTATCCTTAAAATGATTTTCATTTTGCATGTCTATTCCCACCATCACAATCCATCAAGCAATGCTAGTTAATTGGGTTTTAACGGGGTTCAAAATGAACAGAAAATTTGAATGACCATTATACCCTTGATATGGGATTTCAGTTTGACCTTTTTCCTTTATATCTTTCCACAGCTCCTTAAACTCAATATCCATGACCTTCCTCAAACCCTCCATCATGATCATTAGCCTTGGAGTTGCCAAAGCCAGGAAAGGATGGAAGTACTAGGGAAGGAGGAATAAAAGAAGGGGGACTTGGGTTGAGATTAGGACTGGATCTGGCCTGGTTGGATAGGGAGAAGACAGGGATGACAAAGGAGGTGGTGGTGGGAGGTGCCACTGAGGGCGGAGGAGAAGGGGTGTGAAAAGGATTAGGAGACAACAGAAGGAAAAAAAAAGACTTGGGTTGGGATTAGGACTGGATTTGGCCTTGGTTGGATAAGAAGAGGAAGGGAATGGCAGAGGTGGTCATGGTGGGACAGGCAACCATAAGCACGGAAGGGGTGCACAAAGGAGGAGAGGAAGGTGGGTGGAGGAGATGGTGAAAGGGGTTGCCATGGGGCTTGGCCCAGACAATTAGGAACCATGCAAGGTAGAAATGAAAAGGGTGCAGCTCGAGAGGCAAAAGAGGTGGGTGGGAGAACAAAGAGTTAAAGGAGTGAGAAGGGGTGGTGGTGCGAAGGCTTCCATGGGCAAAAGAAAAAGCATGTGAGCAAACATGGAGAGGAAGGAGAAAAGGGGAGATGAAGGTGGGTAGTAGGAGGAGCTGCCATGTGCCTTGGCTCAAATAGCTAAGATTCTGTCAAGTAGCTCTAGAGCAGAGTGATCTCAAGGAAGTGGGCCGATGAGATGTACGAGGCAGTGAAAGACATGGTGGTGGAAGGAGTCAACATGGGCCATGACCTAAACCGTAGAGATTCATGCTAGGCAATAGTGGAGAGAAACCATCTAGGCAAGGGACTTATTGAGCAAGGGACGTCTAGGAACGAGGAGAATAGGATGCACCAAGGAGAGGGTGGAGTGGAAGGGGTACAATAGAGGAGGTCATGGAAGGGACCAAAATGGTTGTCAGCTTTGCTTTCAAAGGAATGGAAATGTGATGATGCTAGCACAAGGAGGGCCTTGATGCTGTAGAAGCAGTGGGCACGAGCAATGTGACAAATGGCAAGTTTGATAGCACCTAAAGCACATTAAGGGTCACTGAATGGGCCCGTAATGGATGAGAGGATGGAGATTGGGTCATTATTGTCATTCCAATTACAAATAACTAATCTCTAACATGATTGTATGACATGTGATGGCAAGAGCAAATTTGTAACAAGAAAAAAATTTATAAGTATATACAAGAAATAATTATGTTGAAAGGGCATCCATAACTCCTGCAATTTTGCATATATCAAAGCGTCTACTTGTAAAAAACTTTTTTTTTGAAAAAAAAAAAGCATCATTGGCTGGGCTCATATTGAAATCAGGTCATTTGGGTTAAAGAAAAACATCTTATTCTTTCTCAAATTTGATTGGGCTTAAAATAATTTGTTAAAACCAATTCCCTATCCATACATACAACTCCCGTACAAGTTGGTTGGTTTAGCATAACTAGTATACAAAACTTTGGTTAAGATGCATCTGATATTGGATATGGAGTTCTCATGCAAGTATGGATCGCCTGCATAACACTTTAGTTGCTTTAGCGAAAATTTCAGCAAATAATCTAAGCCATGTTTGTAACAAATTTTATGCTTTAGTTTTTCATAAGTTTCTTCTACTAAGGCAATCAAGAGCTATATAAGGCTTAATAGATCCCTGATTTCTACTATCATATGTAATCAACTATTCCTTTCAGCCTATCTTTTGATGATTTGGCATGTTGGCAGTTTTTCTGTATAGGTAGTAAAAACAAGACCCATAATGCCAGCAAACCTAGCCTATTATCCCATTCCCTACTCTACACCCTCTGAATCCATGAAGCAACAGTCCTTCCCCTTCCTCCATTTCCATCCAAAACTATGAACCAGTCAGATTCTCTCTCTCTCTCTCTCTCTCTCACATATGAGGGTGGGTAGGACAGCAAGCACAGATATTAAGTGGGTTGGATGACAAGCAAAGATTTTAAGTCATAGCTCCCCTAGTTTAGAATCTGCTTTGAAGACTTCATGGAACCCTAATCAAAAGAGACTATACAAGCTGATCGATGTCATATCAGAGAAAACAAAATCCCTTATCTTTACTCCATTCATCTCTTTTAACACCCCGAGAGAAACAAAGTGGGTTTCGAAAACACGGAGATTGGGGAGCAATAATTCCAAATATGTGTAAATCAAACATACCTTTTTGGAAGAACACGAAATGGATGAATAACATGCCAAATGACTAAAATTATTTTTTGACTGGACTCAATGCCAAGATCACAATGCTAAATGCATGGATGGATTATGGTTTTCGTGAATAGAATTTTCACTACAGTTGGTGCAACCTTGCACTGAATAAGGTGAATAGAGTAAACTCAACATACCACCAGATCATCAAATATTGCAAATGATACTAGCATTTAGAAGCAAACATCTAAGAAAGTGCAGATATCACACATCAGTGATAACATTTCTGCTGGAAGCAAGCAGAGTAGCAGGAAGCAAAACAGAGCAGCAAAGAGCACCTAGGAACAAACTAGCCAGCTTGGTGGCAGCACACTAGCAGTAGCGGTGGCAGCTAGTGGTGAAGGGGTGATGATTATGGTGGCAGCAGTAGTGCCAGCAAGTGATGGTCTGATGCAGATCTTATGTGATCAAAACAGGAAATTAAAAAAGGAAAAGATCTTACAGGTTTGACACTAAAATCCATCTTGACATACGCATTTTGATACCCAAATCTGTATATATATTCAATTACTGGACATTAAAGTTCCCAGTTGCAGATTTTATTGGGTTTCCATGATTTACCTTTGGCTCAAATGACTTTTTGTTTGAACTTTAAGAGAAATTTACTGAATACCCACTGCAAATTACAATGGATGAAACATGCCTTAAATTAAATATCAATAACAAATAACTCAAGCAAGGCCTGAAAGAGATAATCCTCTTTCGTAACACAGTAAATTTCTGTCAACTGGATAACTAAAAAAGAACTGAAAACTTTTTCATATAAACATATATAATTTCATACAAATAAACATGCTGGCATGGGGTGGATACAAGACAATAAAATGAAAAGCCTACCTCAGGCCCAAGAAAGCGCTCATATCCTATATCACAGGAATATGGTGCTCCTGTCTTTGGTTTAACACCAGTCCAACGCTTGATGTACTTAGAAGGCTCCTTATCATGCTTATTGAATTCCTAAGACAATATGATGTAAATAATCACTAAATAAAGTGCTAGAGGTTTTTCTTCTGAGATACTATTAACAGTAAATCTTTGCATTGTGCTCAAGCTTATTAGAAGCAGATGCACAAATTGCTTCTGAATATACATGTACTGATAAAGAGCTGATCCATCAGGCAAAGCAATGTGTCCAAGTAATATTTAGTCAATGGAAAGTCCAAAAGGGAAAATAGGTCAATGATATTAACCCGGTAAGGGACTGGTATAACAAGCAATTCTATGACATAACATTAGATGACAAGTTAGGTCAACAAGTAAAAGATAGTGAACAAAGACAAACTATACTAACACATAAACCATAATAACTTATCATCCCATACAGAACTCATGCTGCTGCAGATATTATAACTATGCATGTTTAGTGAGTAAATTTTTCTTCACTAATTTGATAACAAAAACCCATTAACATGCTCTTTACGATGATAAAATTGGTGATAGCAGAGCAAAGTACTTTTGTGGGCAAGGACCACTAATTAAAAGTTTTGGAACCAGAAAAATCTACTGGTTAATCCATGACCAACAAGCCTTGCCCCTTCCACTTGGGAATGAATTTAAGGATCAGGTCAAACGAAGAAAAGTCTTGAGTCATTTTGCTACTTATGCATAACCATAATCAGAGATATGAAAATGTGTCTGGGCATTATAACCAACATAAAAAGAAGTATTTCTACTATATTATAAATAAACTATTTTCAAGATGTAACTACAAAATGACCTCCATGCCGGAATTATACTTTATATCGAGCTCTGTGGGAAACTCTACCTAGAGAGGGGAAAAAACGTACAGGTAGAGGTACAGAAACATTCATATAAAGTAAGAGTTAAGAAGACCCATCAACTTCAGACACTGAAAATATTATGCTTATGAAGTTTAAAATCTGAGATGCTGATGACAAGGTATGCTTGTCATTTAAGTTTTGCAGCTAAGAGAGGGCTTTGTCACTTTGGTTTAAAATCTGTGGAAGGTTTGATAGGCAAAACAAAGCTGCAGGATTGTATCAGCTTACCATCAAATTCAGAAGTTGATACTGTAAATTTGTAAACAAATGGTACGAAGTTGATATAGCATTGTCCTAAATTGGATGTTTACCGAAAATCGAGATCCAAAAAATAATAAGAATTTAGATCTAGTTTTCTTAATATTTTGCTGAAAATTTGCAGCAAAAAGGAAAGCTATGATATATGAGGTTTTATGACTTACCATGTTGCGCAATAAAGAGGAAAAATAGATTAGTTTAACAGAAATGAGAATTTAATGTGGTGGTATAAAAATTGGAAAGAACAGTGCAAGGAAGAGACAAAACTAAGCACCTGTAGGAGTTGCAATAATTGAAAACAAAATGACGGAGCCAATTTAGATGTTACGGCCATATATAAGGAAAAATGTAAGGAGGCTCCAGTATTCAGAATTAGTAAAACCTATGTTCAACAGTTTAGGAAGAACATAGAAAGGTAACATGGATGAAAGTAATAGGAACGAAAACAGAAAAGCTTAAAAATAACACCAGACAAAAAATCTTAATAAAACTACCAGCGAAGCAAAACTGTAAAGCTGATATCAAATATTCAGGAGAAGGCTCAATGATTATGCCCATCGTCTATGGCAAGAATTGAAGTCCCACACCAATACCCACCCTGGTTAGGTCCCGAGTTGATATGGTACTGTGACAGGTCAGGACAAAACAGAACAACCACTAACAATAAGCATGAAGAGGGGAAAAATCAGAAATAAAAAAGATCTTGGGGCCCACCACCATCCCAAGTGTGAAGGCATAAATGTCCTGGTCTATCCCAGTTGGCACGACATACCAATTAATCAGCAATCTAGAGTCTTAGGGGCATACTGGGTACCATTTTTTTCATTGGAGCAGAACAATACCAGCAGGATGTGCTGGGACGCACTGCGACATAAATCCTCGACTCTTTGGTTTGTTTGAAACCAATTAGGTAACAATTTAACAACAAATACTAGAGTACTTACTTCAAGACATCTCAATCAATAAAAACATTTCAAATTATACAAAAAGCTTCTGTCTGGTTAACTATTAACATAAGAAGTTAAGACTGGAACCTCTAGCAGTAAGATTTGCTTTAGCTAGTAAAATGTCGGATTGACTAATTACAAATTCTGTAGCAACCATAGTGATATCCACCAAAAAACAATATTATTTATCTTCAACAGATACAAGCTCAAAGATATAACCACGGTTTTCCGTACCATGCCGAACCAGCCGGTACACCCCATATTGTACCGGACCGGCAGAAAACCGGCACGATTCGATCGGTAAATTCAGTACACCGACGGTATCGGGAGGGAAAGAGAGGGAAAGTGAGAAAGAGAGAGAGAAGAGGAGAGGGAGGGAGGTGGAAGCCACCGGAGGCCGGCGGTGGCCCGCTGCGGCCACTGGAGGCCTTCCGAGCCCCATATCACCCGATAAGACTTTCAAGAGAGCGAGAAAGAGAGAGAGAAAGCGCTCGGAGGAAAGGGAGGGGGCGACTATCGGACTGACGCTGCCTCCATCGTGAGGTCCTCAATGGCCGGCGAGCCCATGCCGACGGGCCTAAGGGCGGTCGAGCGAGAGGAGGGCCTTCGCGGCTCCGCCGGTCCGCCTCCTTCGAAACAAAATTGGGCCCGTAGGAGGTTTTTTTTTATTTAAAGACATGAAGTCAGCAATCCAGTTGCGGACTTCACGATTTTTTTTTAAAAAAATAGTGAAGTCAGCAAGTGGTTGTCGACTTCACCTATTCACGGGTTTTTTAAAAAAATCCGTGAAACAGGGGCCGATGCCCCTGCTTCACGCTCGGGGCACCGCCCGTGTGGATTGCACCGTTGGGCGGCCACGGTGGCAGCTGGACGCCATCCGATGGCCCCGCCCCCTCCTTCCCCTCCCTCCTTTTCTTTCTTTCTTCCTCCCTCTCTCTCTCTCTCTTTTTCTTCTCCCGATTTGGCTCCCATTTTCTTCATCCGTTCGTCTCAGTTCAGTATGGTACGAAATCATACCAAACCATACCGTCGGCCGTATCAGCCGGCGTACCAATTCAACAAAACTTGGATATAACAGTGAAAAGTATATTTTCGTTATAAAAATAAAAATATAATAAATAAAAACATTATGACAAGAAAAATTACCTTGACTATGTCTGAACAAGTGTAGCAATACATTTCTTTCACCTTCCGAGCTACTTCAAAAGAGTCTTCTGGTGGTATATGCTCTCCCCTTTCCTACAAATGAAAAAATTAGCCAATCATGAGCACCAAACCATAAATATATAATGTGCATCTCAAAATAAAAAGGCAGGACTTTCCTACCCAACAATAAAGTAGTTTGCTTAAATTAGTACATGCAAATGAACCATCAACCACTAGATCAATGCTGAACATCAATTCCCCATGCAAGCTTGCAGATATAGAGATAGAAAGAAGGGGGGAGAGTTTCTTTTCTTTTTTTTTTCCTCATGTTTGAGGGGGGTGGGGGTGGCTGGTCTATAAAGGTTGACCAGTCTGGTAGTTAGATTTATGTGACAAGGTTGTTTCATGTTGTTTTCAACTTTTCATTAATTCTATAGTATAATGTGAACTGTTGGTGAACTGTAACCATATTCTTTCCCATTTGTTCCAGCTATTTTTGTATATGTCATGCGTATTAAGGGGGAAATGCTTGAATAACATTTGCTTCGTATGGTAATTGTTCAATGGGTTGTATGATGCAATCTAAGGCCAGACTGAGCTAAGAAAATCTCTCTTTTCAAATTACTATGAATTTTAAAGATCATGTTTTTACAGTTTTTGTTAAGTAGTGAGCAGTAAGTAATTTGCTGAGACCTCAATTTGAAGCCAGCAAATCTATCAAGCTAGGAGGAAATCATATGTCCTCTTTTTTGTTTTCTCTTTTACCTTTGTCTTTTGGACTTCTCTCCTTGCATGTCTACCAACATAAGCTCCACATCACCATGATTATAATTAGACCTTATATAGGAAACTTGAATAATAGATGTGGATTTATTCTTAATTAACAAGGATAATAGTTTGGGGATTTATTCTTAATTAACAAGAATACAGATCAAATAACTGACAAAAGCCCCTTTATTTGGTGTAATTTTTTTACTTTTGAAAATTAAAAATTTCTGTCTATCTTCTCTTCACCCATCAAAACTAGTGGATCTCCATGTCTTTTAGTAGAATAAGCCTTTGGACTTGAGAACATACTGGTGTTAAATTGTAGAATCAATGACAACCCACCATCCTTCAATTTTCTTGCATCTGATCCACAAATTAAACGAAATCCTCTTTTGAGATGTGGTCATCCATATCTATTCAGAGCCCTAGGAGACAGAGAAATTCAAAGAAGCCTGGGAGCACTACATAGAAAAGCACAAATGGGACTCCATTATATTCTTGAAGTCCCTTCCACCAAGACCCATGTCTGAAAAAGTTTTGAAGTTTTGACAAGAAAATCAAAAAATTTTCAAAAAGAACAAATTGCATCTGATCCACAAATTAAACGAAATCCTCTTTTGAGATGTGGTCATCCACATCTATTCAGAGCCCTAGGAGACAGAGAGAAATTCAAAGAAGCCTGCGAGCACTACATAGAAAAGCACAAATGGGACTCCATTATATTCTTGAAGTCACTTCCACCAAGACCCAGGTTTGAAAAAGTTTTGAAGTTTTGACAAGAAATTCAAAAAATTTTCAAAAAGAACAAATACAGATACATACATACATACACTTCAGTAGTTCAAAAATTCATTAAATTTATCAAGAGTAGAGCTTTTGAATGCTTAGTTTATTCAATTTTCTTCATCATTTTCTAGTAAATTTTATAAATATTTACAATGTGGGCATTTTTTTGTCATATTTCAAGGTTGAATGGTTATTTAATTGAATTCACATAGTTATTGAATGTTATAGTTATTTTCACATAAGAAAGCAGAATCTATTATTATGAAAAATGTTGTTTCATGCTTAACTGTCCACATTGATATCTTTTTTCTCATTCAGCATTCATGTAGTAGTCTTTAAGAAGTATCTTGGCCCTTTATGAAGATTTCAGATATATCAAGAAGGAAAAAAAAAACACCCAAAAGTGACCGTATATAGCCTCCCCACTTCCTGAAATAAAGAAATGGCCACAGTATGATGTTTATCATCCATTTCCTCTTTTCAAGCAAATAAACAAGAAAGAAAAACCAACCAAAGTTGACATCATATACCTTAAGAAATAACGAAATGACTCCAACATGACAAACGGCCAAAAGAAAAAAACTTCAAAAAAAGAAACATCTATGGCTAGTTTAGCTTAGTCTTGGCCAAACTGATGCAAACCACTGAAACTAAACTGAAACCAGCAAAACTAGATAGAAATCAAGTCTTGAGTGTCAGTTTTGGCTCCATTCCAAATTCCAACTGAGACCAACCCATTTCAACAGAAATAGATCAGTTTTTGACCACAACTTCATACCTTGATCAGGAGCTCAAGGAAAAGTTGGGCAAGCATAATCAAAATTAACATGTAAAATTGAACACTTCAATGAGGTTTCAAACTGTACTTGATATAGCAAGCCAATTTATATGCCTGATCTCTTATC
Source organism: Elaeis guineensis (assembly GCF_000442705.2). Taxonomy (NCBI): domain Eukaryota; kingdom Viridiplantae; phylum Streptophyta; class Magnoliopsida; order Arecales; family Arecaceae; genus Elaeis; species Elaeis guineensis. The sequence goes on from NC_026001.2 coordinate 22,098,862, forward strand.
ACTGGCCATATACAAGAAACTCAGTTAAATTGGCATGCATTTCATAATAAGATTTTTTGCTTGCATGTGTATGAGCTGCAAATGGCCCATGGAAATTAGGCAAACTGCAGCTCTAATGACTTCTAAAAGGTAGAGAGGATTAAACAAATGAGCCTCATACTTTCAAAAGCTGCTGAATAAATTGAGTAACATCCTTGCCCGCAATAGGAATGGATTTGATGCTACTCCCAATCACATAACCATCTGCAACTGGTACAACATGTGTAGCTCCATCTCCCACATCAACTACAACCCCTGTCATTTCACACTGAAAAAACAAACTGATCAACTTAATCAATAATATACAACACAATATTGATGTCAAAAAAATAAAAGGAAATGTAAAGAGAAAACAGTTTTTTCGAATGAAAATGTGTGCACCTAAAATTCTAAGTATAGCTATATAACAATGTGCAGATTCATCATAAGAAAAATAAGTTGAAAGACAACAAATTAAGTTATGAAAATCGATAACCTCAAGTTTATCAAATAGAAATTACCAATTACATTTCTTTTTATTGGATACTATTACTTCCTGTATCATGTACATGAGAGAATGTATACGTGGCTGAATCACCTGCTAATGCAAAGAGATAGTTTGATTAGACATGTATTGCTTTGCAATATCAACATTTGGTGCCGTTTGCACAGCTGCAGAAACATTTGTACGGCTAAATTGGGCATGTTTGGTGTTGCTTCTGCTTTTACAGAAGTTCCTTCTTACAAAACAAGAAGCTAGAAGAATGGTTATCCAGCTTCTCCTAAAAGTGCCTTTTGAATTTTCTTCTTGTGGAAGCACTCCTTAGAAAATATTACCAAATATTTGCTTTTTAGTAAGTAGTTTTTTGTGTTAAAAAGTAAAAAAGTACTCTCTTTAAGCAGCACCAACATCACCCTAAATGCTAGTGGGCCTACCCAAATACATTCAAGCTTTCCTAATATCTATTTCCATACTGGATACTGGAACTTCCAGTGAAAACATAAATGTGCAGTGATACTGATTTGGCTGTCTACTACTTGATGATTGCCTTAGAAGAATTCAGAGAAGAGTGGTTCATCAACATCATTTCAGCATTCTCATCTAATGGATATAAGATATATTGTAGGAAATTAGGGAGAAAACCCATTTTTGGATTTTTTTTTTTTTTTTGTTGCCTTGAATAAAGATAACATGTTCAGCAAAAACCTCAATTAAAAATGATCCTGATTGCCTATAATTTTCTTCTTTACTAATGTGAAGGGGCACCTTAATTCAAAATCCTTTACAGAAAGTTAGCAGATATTATGGTAGAATAACCAAGATGAGAGACATAAGTTGCCACCAGACATATACTATCTATTTTTCCCACTTTATTTGATCTGCCCAAGTCATATTATTCACTTTAAGGGCATTGAAACCCACTCAACAGATAAATACAATAGCAATGAAATATATACAAAACCATACACAGAATCAAGCTAGAATTCCGTCCACACAATTGCCAATGGCTTATCGCATTAGTACAAAATCAATGATGGAAAGTAAAATTTATTAATATTAGTAAAACATGAAGGAAAGAACTAGCTTACCTATCGGAAAGGAAAAAAGAATAAGGAAAAAAAAAAAAAAAGAAGACAAAATACAATCAGTGAAAGATTGAAACAAATTGACAGATTGAGAACTCTATTTAAAACTGTTTTTCTTAGGTCCAAAGAACCATAATTTCTTTGCTTTTGACTCAGGTCTTGAGAAAGCAGTTTTTCAGATAGCAATCTCTCTTTTCCGGCGAAACCAAACTACCTCGTGTACCAAATCTTATAATTTCAGTTATGAAAGATTCACACCAAAGCAATTTTTTGGCTTAGGGTTCTAGGACTCATGCTTGCTTTTTTCTGTTTCCAGTGTTCCAGTTTTAAGAGTGTTAGTGTACTTCAATTGTAGGTGATTTTCTGGCCCACAGTCAGCAAAGATGAGAATGCATGATGAAATCTTATTGAATAAGCAGCTTGTGCTCACTTAGTTCTTAAAGCGGTCCTCATTGTTAACTAAAACAAGTTTAACACTCTATGAAAAACAGTGCCACTTGCCATATATGCATCAGCCCATGCACTTGGGGGGAAATAGGAACAAAATGAAATGTGATAGTTCTACAGTCTAGAAGAAAACTTTCATGTTAAATACTAGGCTTGTCTTGTATTTGACCAGGGATTCCAGGTTTACTAGAAAAGAGATAAATATGTAGGAAGGAACAAAGTTGCTCAGCAATAAGATAGTCAGATCTGCTTCTATATCATCAATATTTAAGAAAGAATTAGAAAAGAAAAACAGAACAAAGAAATGGAAATAAAGTAAGAGAAGAGAGTAAAATTCTAATAATTGTATAACAGATGTGTCTACATAAAATGTAAAAGCTTAACAATTAGATTATGGCACATAAGAAGAAAATTAAGATACACATATCAACCAGAGCCCATCAAACATATATTTAGAGAAGGTAAACTCTAAGAAGAACTTGATTAAATAATGTATAAGATGACATACATTACCATGATGTATAAATATGATATAAAGTTTAAAAAATCGGATATAGTTTGAGTCATGTAACGTTTCTAGATGCTTATGGGTTGGATCTTTTATCGAGAACTAGAACAGGAGGAAGACCAGCTTAAATAGTGAAAGAGTCAGATCAACCCACGTTACTGATAATATAATGCCCAGTGACTACACCAACTCAACCAATTAGAACTCGCACTTATATGTTGAATCTAAAGACATGCATTTCCAAGAATTGAGTACCAAAAGAACGGGGAAGGAAAATAAACTTGTATTGCTAAATAAATGAAAATGCTTTAGCAACCACTCGCAATGCTAAATTGGAAATACTAAAACACATTCTTGCACTTCCAAGCCATGGTATTAATCATGCAACTGCTTGCCAGCAGGCATGCTTCTTAGAATATCACTATGTGCAACAGTATAAAATATAAAGAGGAACTAGAACCCATGCACACTAGTTTGAAGTTCTGAGGCAAGGACTGCCGAACAAGAACCGGTGGCCATGTCGGCCGGCCGGCCAGCGATACGGTTTCATATCGTTTCATGCTGGGCCGAACCAACAGGGCGGAGAAGGGGAGAGAGAGAAGAAAGAGGGAGAAGAAAGAGAGGAAGATAGAGATGGGGGGAGAAGGAGAGGAAGAGGGCCTTTGGCGGTCGCTGGAGGCAGTGCCGAGGGGCCTAAGGGTGGCCGAGGCCAGAGGAAGGCCTCTGCCCTCCTCCCATGGGTGAAGGCGGCAACAGTTTTAATGACTTCGCACGATAAAATCCAAAAAAAAAAAAAGTTGAAACAGGGGCGAACCCCTGTTTTGCACAAGATGAGGGCAGAGCCCCTCCTCTAGCCTCAACCGCCCTCAAGCCCCTTGGCACGGCCTCAGACAACCTCCGGCATCCCCCCTCCACTCTCTCTCTCTTCCTCTCTTTCTTCTCCCTCCTTTCGAGATAGCCCGTACTATTTTCCATGCTGGAACTGGACCAATTTTTCGCTAGTATGGTTCGGCACAATTCAGAAAACACTGTTCTGAGATGATAGAGCATGTAAATTAAAAGAGTATTTCCAAATTTGACAACCATAATAGTTTTAGCATATTAGGATTTAAATAAATAATATAAACAACATGTTCCAGCAGATATTAAAAAAGGTGATATCCTCACAACCACCACAAGGAACGTAAATAATCAGAGTATTTGCTGTGATGCAGTTATATATGAGAAAATGCATCCTTAATTTGCAACATGATAATTAATCCAATATATACACTTTTATGCATACAGGTCATTAACTTGTTCAAATTAGAGTGCGATAGAATTCTACCAAGGCTTATTACAGTAACTGTCTTAGCTGCAAATATAGGTTAATAAATGTTGCTACATGAGGAACAAACAAGCCTTTGTTTAGCTGTTGGAACCAACCTTGGAAGTAGTATATCCAGCAGCAAGGGCAAGGACAGGCTGGACTGCAATATACAGCCCAGGGACGTTAAATGTCTCAAACATGATTTCTCCTGTGTATTCACGATTTTCAGGAGCAGTCAGTGGGCTCTCGGTCAATAGAAAATAATGATCTTCAGGATCACAACGCAAGTAATTAAAAATACACTGTTGCCAAAATCGTTCCATTGTATCCCAATTTTCTACCTGTAAAATGGCATTGTTAACTCAAAAATGTTCACAAGGACCGCATAAATTGGAAAACATGACAGTTAGATAGCAAATATTATACCTGACCATGATGTATAGGATAACTAAGATTATATGTGCTGCTAGAGCGAGACCGTGATAAAGCCTCCTCTCCAATAAAAAAATCAAGATCAGCCATTACACCTGCACTGTGCTGTGCTAGCCAATTTCCCTTACTAGAACTCCTTGATGGGTTTAAGAAAGACTCATTGACCGCAACTACAGTAGGGATGATGAAGCATGGCTCAACATTGCCAGCAAATCCCATTTTTGTGTACCTAAATGCAAGAAACATGTGAAATAGTCAAGATAAACAGAAAGATTGATTGTTAAACCAACAAGCATAAGCAATACAAAACACTTGCTTATGAACGTGGACATGTTGGTGCAAGAAAATGAATGAACTTATAGAAGAGATCCAAAATGTCATTCGCTCCAAGTAGTTAAGCGTGAAATATTAGAATCGCCCTCTAAATCATTTATGCAATAGGGTGATCAGTAAATAGGTAAATTGAATCCCCCTCTCATCTTGATAGCAGATCAACATTTTCTAGGCAAATTTATTCATAATATTTCCTGGATTTGAGATCTGGAAGCAGTCCTAAGACAACTTTAATGCCAGTGTTCGGGATATGCTACAGCAGATGAGCCTCCCTCATTTAGAAAGGAAAATTAGGGTTTTATGATGAAAGTAAGGAAAAAAAAATCCTTACTATTTTTTGAGCAATGTCCTTAGGAGTTAGGCCTACTCAAACAAGTGAACAAGTTCATTGAATACTGAATTTCTTGCTCATCTAATGCCTTCTTATTTAGAAGCATCAAGATACAATGTATCAGAACACTCATATTGCTTCTTTGTTTACAGCTGCACTAGAAAAATGTAGAGAATAAATGGAGAGTTTTGGGAGGGGGATCTATTTGTAAAAAGTCCTTTCCCATGATGAATATACTTCATGTTCATAGTTGGGGAAAAAAAAGTGTGACATTGGAGAAAGAATCAAAAGTTTAGATAGCAAGGTTCGCCATCTTGGTATCGGACCCCAAACTAATACTATCCTATTATAGTGTTGGTAAGCATGTAGTAAGAGATGGCAAGGTGTACTGAGTATCGGTATGCTATGGTATATTTGGTATGGCACGGTATTGACAGATACAGCAAATCTTAATAGATAGCATACTCTTAGTACTAACAGCTCTTGACCGCATCTTCCCAAGGTTTTTGTCTATCATGGTTGATTACCATAACTATTGTGATGTACAGCCATGATGCACTAACTCCCTTAACTTTGCCTTAACAAACTGTCCTTTAATTAAGAAGTGGGTGGCCTATTTAATTTCAATGCTCTTCCCTGCAGAATTCTGTGTTGATGCCTCAATTCAATCAACTAGCTATGCACAAATATGAATAATGCAGACAATCAATTCAACCAAAGATGTTCAATTTGCATTATTCTGCATCAATCAAATATGATCTTGCCTTTCCATCCTGCCAGTTTCTATTCAGAATTTTCAACAAGGTTGATTTGTTCCCTGCTCTAGGTTTTTCAAGGTGTAGTATACTCCAAGACAAGCAATGAAGAATGGCAAAATGACTACCACATAGCAGCAAAATGCTAAAAATTGTTTGGTTTCCTAAATCAACTCTAGACAGGATTATTCAAAATAAAAAATTTCCAAACAGCAATTCAAATCAACTGATAACTTATTAAAGATTGCCCCTTGGAACCCAAGATATAAAATTCCACAGACCCATTAATGTATTGGAAAATCACTAGTTAGTAATGGGTTTTTTATAGTGCCAATTTTGGGTTCCAACCTGGTAGGTTCCAATTTGCGTTTCACATTGATCCATGACTATTAATTGCACGAAGCTTTACAATTAAGGCAAGTGGGTTCAAAACAGATGACAGTTTGGTTTGGTTTAATTTCAGGTGAACTAAATCCATCTGCAGCCCTAAGTAAAAAGCTATGAGGAACAAACAGACTCTAAGGATTAAAATAGTGGCGCAAAATGAAGTTTGATACAGGATTTAGTTAAAAAATAACAAGATACGTTTTAGATACAAGTTTACATGGATAAGTAATGTTCCAAGGGGCTTTTTTTAAAAAATGGATTCGACAAATCACAGAAGAAAGTACAGGAACAATTGCATTCCTTCTAGGATTTTACATGAAATTTAAAGCATTTTTTCAATCATTTCACTCTTTGACAATCCGCTTTGGGTCTTTTCAGGTTTTCTTTTGTAGTTACTCATTCTACCCAATTATATGAGGTCCAAGAAGTTGTTCTGGCAGTGCTCCCTTTGTTCATACTGTAGACTGAAAGCACCTTTCGAATCCCTCCTCCTCCATTTTATAGCTTATCAATGTTACCCATGGAGCATCAAGGGTTACTGCTAATGTTACCATGCATTTTAACAACTATTAAGCTGCACTGAAAAACCACAAAACACATTGAATCTTCTCAAGCAAAATTCAGATCCTCTATGGAATATAACATATGAAGGATCATACACTGTACAGAAGCCTCAACACCTTTGCATGCTTTCCTTCTTTAGAAGCAAGTCTCCACTAACTAACTGCACCCATATTGCAAACAAGTTCAAGAAAGTGACACTGACAGAAGTGCAGCAGCAACACGAGTTCAATATATCCCATATGTCGCGAACTCAATAGAAAATGGCAATCCATGACATCTAACCTAAAAAATCACTTTCCCCTTGCTAAAGATCCAATTAGTTTCATTTGAATACCCTGTTTGATCCTTCCAAAAGAATGAATCCAGTCTCAAAATCATACCTCAGCGTCCCCAGATCCAATAACTCTAGAGTCTCATTCCAAACTACACCAACCACACAAAGGACTCCGAACCAGAAACCCAACGTGCGTTCGAGGAAAAAACAATAAGAAGGTCAAGTTCTAACTAGATCTTCCACATTCCCAGCTCCCAATCCCCGACGACCATTGACGACCGTTTTAAGTCACAAAAAAACAAATAATACTAACACCAATCCCATGCTCAAAGTACCAAAACAAGAGCAAAAACTAAAAAAAAATGGAGAAAAAAATGAGTCAATCCAAGTCAACTCCACATTACATGACCAAAAGAGCTCTAATCGGGGAAAAAGAGTTTACCCGGTTCCGTTGTCGATGACAACGGCGGGCCGAGAAACAGCGTCCATCGGAGAGCGAGGCGGGGGTGGATCTGCCGACGAGATCCGAGAGGTGGCGCCGCCTAGGGCATCCGCTCATGGTAGTGGCCGCGTGCGGCGGAAGCAATGGGGGCGGGCGCTCTGGCCGCGTCGGCGAGAACCACAATCTCGCTAAGAGGGGAAGAGAGAGACGGGGGAGAAAGAAAGAGCAGCAGAGAAAGGAGTGGATCGGAAGCGACAGCGGCGGCTTAACGAGGGCGGAGGGCGTGGATCGGAAGCGACCGCGGCGGCTTAACGAGGGCGGAGGGATTCTAATTCCATCCGTGTGGTGGGGGGTCGGCGTGAGGCCCCGCCACGTTGCCTAACAGCGATCTGGACTTCGCAGCGGATATCCCAAGAAATATTAAGTACTGTGGACAGCGATGTTCCCGCTCTGGGTCCGTTGGGCGGCTCTGCGTCCGTGCGTTCGCCTTTCCCGTGGCTACCGCTTCTGCCTCTGTCACCTCTCTCTATTTTGAAATTGGTCGGGTCGGGCCAGGCTGGGCTGAGGGAGGAAAGACGGGGGATGTAAGTCTGGAGCCAAAGGCCAACGCAGTTCACCCATTAACTTCATAAAATTCTATAGAAATTTTTTATGCACCCCTGCAGTACAAAAAATCTGACATATGAAACTATCATTTTATTTTATTAAATTATATAATTATTATTTTTTAATATATATTTAATATTTATAATTTTATTTTTTATTTAAAATTTTGATTGATAAAAATATTCTTCTTAAAAATTATAACATCCTTCTAAAAATTATGACATCTTTTTTCTTTAAAAAAAAAGTTATGACACTCATTCCCAAAATTATGACATCTCTTAATAAAAATTATGATATTTTTTAACAAAAATTATGACATCTTTCATAAAAATTATGACACCCCTTTTCTTCCAAAAAAAAGTTATGACACTCATTCCAGAATTATGACATCTTTTAATAAAAATTATGACATTTCTTCACAAAAATTATGACATCTTGTGAAAAAATTATGATATTTTGTACAGAAAGTCATAATTTCAACGTAAAATATAACAACATCAGCACAGGATATCATAATTTTTTCGAAATGAAAAGATGTCATAATTTTTATGAAGAGATGTCATAATTTAAAAAAAATATATTTTCATCATTCAAAATTTTAAATGAAAAAATAGAACTGCTAACATTAAATGCACGTTGGAAAATGATAGCTATGTAATCTAATAAGATGAAGTAGTGCGCTTCACGTCATATTTTCTACACCACAGACAGTGCACAAAAATTTCTATAAAATTATATCTATACAAAATTTAGTTTACATGTTTCGCCTCGTCTCTTATTTATCTTTTTATCCATGCACTTTCACCCTACTAATATTTACTTTTGTTAGAAGAATCTTTCTATCTTTGTAGAAACTTTCTCTAATCTCTCCCGATAAGCCTTAACCAATCTTACCACTAGACCAACACTCTAATTTGCCCCCAGGCCAGATCCTATAGATATACTATAATGCTGCTTTCTGGTTATCCGTTAAAATAAATTGCATTCTATATAAACCTCTTTTCAAGAAAGAGATCGAATTAAGTCTTGAAACTCATAAAAGTCACCCTTGTAGTTTAACTCTTAAAATTCTCAAACTCTCTCCATGATTTAGCCTTTTTCCTTCCATTATCCTCAAAATGTTCATAGTTTCACTCCTCAAAAGCCATAAACTTTATAACCTCAGTCTCTTACCATCCCCTTTCTACCTTATACTTTACCAGCAATCCGAATATTAATATCTATTGAGGAATTAATCTTGAAGTAAAGTTAACATCCAACTCTCAAGAGTTTAATTTGAAACCCCTTGGTTATTGGGCTAGAGCTTCTTTCCAACAAGCATCGTTAGCTGCAAATGCTCCTATATCACTTCTTTGCTTTCCTCTTCATTTTTATTCCTACTTATCCTTTACCTTTTTTTTTTTTTCACTTGCTTGCTGATGTCAACTAATTATGCTCTTTTGTTAACTTTGATTTACTTATTAACTTAGTACCTTCCTAACTTCTTGTTTTTTCTTGCATTCTTACTTGCAATATTATTTTTTTCTATTTGTTTATTTGTTTGTTTTGTTCCATGCACTATTTGTATTTTTTATATATTTTATGTATATTTTAGTAATATTAGCATCGTACATATTTAAGGATGACAATGGATCAAATATGAATCAAATAAGCTATTACTCGTATCCACCCATACTTGCCTCAAGATGGAGATGTGCAAGTAAAGTCTTAAGGTGGGGCAAGCCGAGTAAAATGAGATGGAGTCATTTGGATGGAATGGATAGAGTAAAATTATAAAAAATCTTTTTTTATATATAAATCATTGATTTTATAACCATAAGAAGGAGATTTATGAAGAGTTACGTATATCTGGATCAAGTTCAAGATAGATTTTACTATTATCCATGTCTGTCTTGGATCCTTTGTAGATCGAAAAATATCTGCTCCATTTAGATTGTGTCGAATAGCATATCTGATATGGTAGAGTAAATTACCGCCCCTATACGTACTCTAAATATCTATTGTAGTATAAATGTTCTGATCAAATTTGTTTATTTGCTTGGGATCATAGAAAAGTGGTGCTAGGACCTACCAAAATTCAAGATGCAGTATATTTACATTTATTGGTACCCTTTTTTCACCCCATTCATCAATAAGTCCTATTGTCATTTAAATCATCATTAGATTTATTTACTTTATAGCCATACTTGATAGGGGCACTAGCACTAGGAATGGAAATATGTTACCTATCTGGTCGATTTCCATGTTTAATAGGGTTGGTGTACTACAATAAAAGCATTAGAGACAATTTTGAATCTCTTTAAAATAGATCAAAATATTTAAGGTGAGATTGTGTGTACGTAATGGTTTAGAAATATATGGTAACTAAAAAAGAAAGATTACAGCATCAACCCTATCCTTTTAACTTAGGAAGCTCGTCTAAAATTGAGGCATACATGAGTACTCTAACAGATTTTTGGAACTAAAAAACTTTCCTTTTTATTTAGTCATTAATTATATGCTTGCTCTTAGGAGTAGAACTATTGTAAAGAGGAGTTGACGAGTCCATTCTCTTACCAATAAAATGTAGCAAGAAATTTAGCAGCAGGAAAAAGGGAGATAGATGACAATTAACCTTCCAAGTCTTATTTACTGTATGTAATATACATTAAATATTTGTATCCACCTCAACACCATCTCCAGTCTTAGCACTCCATCACTGTCCCCTTCTCATCCTCTATAGATGCTTCTTGGTCCCTAACCTGACCACCCCAGCCTAATGTAGGGCACACTACCTGCAAGTTCAAGCATAGCTAATCTTGATATTAGTCTAGATATGATATATTGGGCATCTATCGGCCTAAAAATTTTTCAAGCATAGCTTATCTAGATATCAGTCTTAGTTGCTTTAATATAAAGTCTTTAGTTGATACAAGTCAAAGTGGTTATTTAAAGTCTTGTAGGAGTCTTGAACAAAGATATGAGCAAATGTATCAAGCCCAGTGTAAAGGCTATAATTGGAGTGAAGAAAACATTATAAAGCCCTTACGCTGACATGGGAATGGATGAAAAATTTATTAAAAGCATAAATTTTATATGCTAATAATAATCAACTATTATTTCAACCATATCAGTATTGCAAGCAATGGGACCCAGTGTGAAAGCCTATTTAGGAAGATTGTTTATATTTGGCCTCACATATTGATTTTTGCGATTGGGTTATAGCAAATTATCAAATTTTTGTGGTGAATTGAAGCTTGCAATCCATGATAGGATCTTTGCTTAGTGTATATGGATAATTGATAAAGCAATTAGGTCTATAACTAGAATAGAGGTGTAATTGGAGGGACAATGGAGCCAATCAACAAGCAAAGCTATTACAAGAAAAACCTCATGTGAAGTAGCACAAATTCAAAATACGATTGCCTTTCCAGACCAACTCTTACTACTTAAAACTTGAGATACACACAGCACGCCTACACTTCCTATATAAAAAAAGAAAATTAACCTTGGTTTCATCACCTTTATGCCTTGGACCACTGACCCTTCATTAATAATCAAGTCAATGATGCATGGAAGGATTCAAACTAAGAGATAAATTTTTTTTGAAACTATTCACATGGATTTTTTTAATGAAAAACTTTTTGATCTGTTTGCAAGCAAGAAATTTTTTTAAGGTTTTTTTGATTTAATTCTAGCTATTCAAATAATTGATTTTATTTTTTCTAGAATTTATCTTCTTTCTTTGTCTAATTTCAGTTGTTAAAACATAAAGCTTCTCCATCTCCTATAAATATTTGAACAATCACTACCAAACGCAGGCATATTGTTTTAGTATATTAAAGTAAGCTATAATTGTTTTATTGTACTTCATTAATAATATATTTATTTTTTTGATTCATTAAAATCATTGTTGATGTTGCTAGTTTTTTGGCCTATAGACTAATGGATTACATTTTTTCTACGAATTAGTATATCATTCCATTACTCTGATAGTAGGACTCTAAAAAAGTAGTATTTTTTTTGTAAGTTTGCAGGACAGTTTTCATGCATGTATTTCAATTTTTTTTTAAATCTAAAGCAATGGAAAACTCTAGATTAATCATATTAACCTAGCATGCAATAGATCTGATCTAAAAACTACCTAAGCAAGGATCTTGTGACACTACATAACATGCATAATCTGAAATCAAAAACATAAATCGTACCTATGATGCAGATCATATCTACTATAAAATTGAGATCAGATCTCAATACCTGAGCACGGATCGATCTTCACTGTAGCTAATAACCATGGATTTGTCAGTTGCTTCTAGCCGCACAGACATCCGATCTTCACAGGTATCCATACGAGGCTTCTAATCCGATCAGAGGTTCGACAAACTCTCCGAGGTGCTAGCTTTCTTGCAGAGTTTCCTCCTGACAGCTGATCGAGCTCCTTCTTCAGATCACTCAGACTCTTCTAGGAGGTGAAGAAGGACTTGGAGGATGATGAGGTGGAGATAGAAAATGAAGAAAGAAAAACTATTTCTCTCTTTTTTTTTCTCTCTTCCAAACACCCACCCTTGGATGAACCCTAGCCCTTTTCCTCACAACAAGATGGGATGCCCCTCACTTAATTTCATGCACACCTAGAATCTTTCCTCTCTTGTTCGGTGGTAAATCTTATTCACGCACAAAAGGGAGAGGCTTCTTATGGTTGGCATCCAAGAGTGGTTGAGATAAGGATTCAAACTTGAATTCAAATCAAGTTTGAATTCAAGTTTCAACCTAATGTTATCCAATCTATAGGGCATTGAGAAAGGGGCGACAAACCACCATATTGGTGTGAAAAACATCACACAAATTTAGAATTTGTGTGAAAGAAGAATGGTGTGGAAGAGGAGTTAAGGATGAGAACAAATTCTCATCAAGATGGGGATTAAGTTTGAACTTGAATTCAAAAAAGATTTGAACTTGAATTCAAATCAAACTAATCCTATCCATAAGAGGACGACAAGGGGCCTTATGGCATGAGAAAATCTCATGCAAAATCTAGATTTGCGTGAAGAGAAAAGGCATAGAGAAAGGAGTTGCGCAAGGGAAGGAAGTCCAATTCGATTGGACTCTAGGTTGATCCAATTTGGTCTCTATCAAAATCTAATTTGGTTAGACCCAATTAGATAACCTAATCTAATTAGACACCTAACCTTCTTAATTTAATCTATATATAATTAAAAATTAATCGAGCCTAAATCCTGATCCAATCAAAAATAAATCTCTCTTAGTGATTAGATCATCTTATAACCTAATCAGGTCAAATATAATTGAATCTAATTTAATTAAACTTAATGCAAATCTTATTACTTAATCAAATTGAGCTAACCAATAATCTAATTATTAATTTATCCTCCTATAATTCACTAACTATTAGTAAATTATTTTATCGTAACTTTTGCATAAAGTTAATCATCAATCATATTGACGATTATATCTTTGAACGATTCATAATCGTTAATCAGTCATCTGATCAGATAGGAACCTCTATTATGTGTGACCCTATAAGTTTGAACACTAAGTCGGTAGTATAGAAACTAATTTCTATACTAATCGAAGTGACTATCTAGCAATGATATTCGATGTTTGGATAGGTTGAATTGTTACCGAGCAACGTTCAAGAATCTTGACATATGGTTACCGTATAATTCATTCGTTTGACCCTCAATGTATAGGACGATCTTTAAGTTAAACTGTCAAACTCTTAATCAGTCATCCATATTGTATTTCAACCTTATAAATCCTATGACTAATCACAAGGATTACCCTAGCCAAGGTTCTATTAAATTGAAATGCAGTGTAGTATTATCTTCAATAACCTAAAGCGATCAATCCCATCTTAACTCACACACAGACCTTATAAGTACTTGACTATGCCTAAAAAACTTTCGTCACTATATTAAAAATACAGATAATCCAACATCAAAGTACAGTGAGTTGCTTGCAAGTCATCGTGGTGATCTCATATTGGAGAGATACTTATATCCTATTCTTTGCGAGCAGCTCTTGATAGCAGAGCACTCCACAACTGAGTCACATTCAGTGAAATGTACTCTTACATTTTACTTGCATACTATATCAGTGTCTCTATATTCTTTGGTTACGAGGATAACCAACTCATATGACACACAATGATCTATACTTGATAAACGTTATCGTCATAGTAATAACATATCATTTAGTCATGAATAAGATTTAAGAACTATTCGATAGATCTTTTTTATCAATTGATAATAGTTCTTAGCACTTCATCATAATAAGAGTTTTATAAGGAAGATGAAAAATTATGATGAACTGCCAAATAATTTTTATTAATATAATTTATTTACAAAAAGCACAATCATCTACAGTTAGACAATTAGCTTTAAGACACAATTTTTAACATTTTGAGTACTTTATATTTTTGATTCTCACAATCTATATTTACTTATTTGAATATTTGACCGCATAAGAATAGAAAATATTTTAAGTTATTTTTGAAAAAAATAATTTAAGAATAACTAATATAAGCCAAGATACTATTTATTGCAAATTACTTTGTAAAATATAATATTATTTTTTTATTTTGAGAATATTTTAAAATTTAATAAATATTATTCCTTAGGTTATTCCCTCAAATTAATGTGCATCATATATAACTTATTACCAGTATTCTTAGAATATGTCATCCTAAATTATTTATATAATAATTTCAATAACCATAAAACATCTTTCCACATACCTATATATTTCTCTTTCCATGCTACTAAACTAAACTAACCCATTCATCAAAATTAAGTTTCCCAACTCCTATATACAGCAACTTATTCGTTAATGGATCATAATAGGTAGCTCCTCTATATGGGGGGAGGATCTTACCACCATCTTTTGTTCCTTTTGTTGAGGTGGTTGGTGTCTGGTTGGAAAGCTAGATAACTTTATCATTATATCATGCTATATAATTGTAGATTGGTGGGGACTCGATTACTGTAATTTGATGGATTCTTTCTCTCCTTATGTTGCTTTTTGAATTGATTTTGATGATTACAAAGCATTTGAGGGGGTTACTAATAATTTTGGCTTGAAAAAAGATTTATTATTTTTCAGAGGCAAAATCATAATTTTATCAAGTTCTAATTCAAAAGCCTCAAGAGCAAGAACAGAAGATTTGTGATCCATTGGAAGAAATTTCATAATTTTTGGATGTATATTTTGAAAGAAAATAATGTTTATAAAATTGAGTCGACTCCATGAGTCGACTCATGTCAAATGGGGCTGAACGGCACGCTGTTTTTTGACTGGCACACCCAATTGAGTTGACCCCATGAGTCGATCCCTATACATAAATCGACTCTATGAGTCGACCTCTGTTACTGTGCACGTCAAAATTACAGAACAATCATTTTCTGTTCTGTGCCATAGTAGTCGACCCCATGAGTCGACTCATGTGTATGAGTCGACCCTATGAGTCGACCCCTGCGATAGAAAAATACCGCAACGATTAGTTTTTCAGCTCGTTTTGACGTATTTAATACTCATTTAATAATCTCCAACGGCTCTAAAACTACCCAGATCACTCTCCACCATCATTTGAAGCTATAAAAGATACTTAAAGGAGGGAATAAATAAGATTTTTTAAGCATTCATTTCAATCCTAAGCAAAGAGCCTTCTTGAAGTTAAAGAAGCTTTCATTTCAAGTTCACCAACCCCTCAAGAGCTCATTCAAGTCTTCAACAATCTTGAGAAAAATCAGAAAAACTTCTTCATTGTTGTGTAAAGTGTATTTAAAGCTTTATTTGCTCATTAAAGGAGCTACATTTGTATTTCCGTGTGATTAACTGTTATACTCTATTTTTGAGTTGATCTTTAGTTTTGGAAGGATTCCAAAACGTAGAAAGATTGATCCGAACTTTGAATCGGATTATATTGAGTTGGCTTGTATCCGAAAAATAAGTGTTCTAGCTTGGGATAGCTAGAGTCGGAGGTACTGACGTTGTATTCTTATTGAATACGGTTTAGTGGATTTGAATTCTGAAGTAGGAGCTTGGAGAGTAGATGTAGGTACAAGATTGGCACCGAACTACTATAAATCTTGATTGTTTGTGGGTACTTACTTATTTTCTATCTTATTTTCTTTTCCTTCTTGCACTCTTGCATCTAATATCTTCATTTTGCTTAAATCACTCACTCCAACAAACTTGCCTTTTATTACTTAATCCTTGTGGTTCTATATTAATTTTAAATTTTCAACAACCCAATTCACCCCCTCTCTTGGGTTGCATAGCTGGGCAACAAGTGGTATCAGAGCCCAGTGCTCTAGTCCTACTTTGATTTAACCATCAAAGAGCTAAAGATCTATGGCAACCCAAGTTGGTGCTTCACTAGCCGAGGGGCAGTCCACAAACCGACCTCCACTTTTCAATGGATCAAATTATACCTATTGGAAAGCTCGGATGAAAATCTTTATTCAAGTACTTGACTATGATATGTGGAGTATCATAGTAAATGGACCACATACATCCACTAAAATAATTGATGGTGTGGAATCAACCAAATCCGAAAAAGAATGAGATGAGGTTGACAAGAAAATGGCTCAACTTAATGCAAAAGCCATGAATATTTTATATTATGCTCTAGATGCTAATGAATTCAATCGTATTTCAACATGCATGTCAGCTAAAAAAATATGGGATAGATTAGAAGTAACTCATGAAGGAACTAATCAAGTGAAGGAATAAAAAATTAACATCCTTGTGCATAAATATAAACTCTTTAAAATAGAGCATAATGAATTAATAACTGAAATATTTACTCATTTTACTGATATTATTAATGGTCTAAAAAGTCTTGATAAGTTTTATTCTAACAGTGATCTCGTGAGAAAGATTCTTAGGTCTTTACCAAGGACTTGGGAGGCAAAGTGACCACAATCTAAGAAGCCAAAGATTTGAATATCTTATCCTTAGAGGAGCTTCTAGGATCGCTAATGATACATGAGCTAAGCATGAAACAACGTCAAGAAGAAGATGTTAAAAAGAAGAGGACAATCGCCCTCAAATCCACTGCTCAACTTGATAAGGAATCTGATGATACGAAAAATAAAGAGCAGGATGAAGAAATGACCCTCATTACTAGAAAGTTTAAGAAGTTTTTAAAGAAAAGAAGACAAAGAATGAGGAAGAGGCCACCTACAAAAGGAGAACATAGCAATAAGAAGGATAAGGAGCGACCCCTTATTTATTATGAATGTAAGAAGTCGGGACACTTTAAGTCTGAATGTCCACAACTTAAGAAGGATCCCAAGAAGTACAAAAAAAGACTATGATGGCTACATGGAGCGGAAGTGATGAGTCAAGCTCCGAAGAAGAAGATTCAAATGAACAAGCCAACTTGTGCCTTATGACATATAAAAATGAGGTAAACACTGAAACTCCTAATGACTTTACTTTTGAGGAACTTCATGAAGTATTTTATGATCTAATTGATGAACTAAAGAAGCTAGGGGTAAAAAATAAAGAATTGAAATCAAAGAATCAATCTTTACTAAAAGAAAATGAGATTATTTCAAATGAAAAATCAATCTTGTCTCAAAAAAATCTGAACTTAAAAAATAAGATTGCCAAGTTAAAACCAATGGTTGAAAAGTTTACTTTAAGTTCAAATAAACTTCAAATGATACTTGATCATCAAAAGACCATTTATGATAAAGCCGGTCTTGGATATAACCCTTTAAAGAAATAAAAATTTCTGAAAAATATCTTTGTAAACTCATCATGCAACAAGTTTTTAAATATTACTTGCTTTAAATATGGTAAAGTGGGACACAAATCCTATACATATTTTTCTAACAAATCTGAAAATTTTAATGTGAAGAAAATATGGGTTCCAAAAGGAACCATTGTGACTAACCAAAGAGGACCCAAGAAAACTTGGGTACCTAAAGTCAAAACTTGATTTTTGTGTGTAGGTATGTCTTGCATCCCAAGGAACAAATCGAAAATGGTATCTTGATAGCGGGTGCTCAAGACACATGACTGGTGATAAATTCTAATTCATCACACTTGATGCTAAAGATGGAGGGATGGTCACCTTTGGAGATAATGGCAAAAGAAAAATCATCGATATAGGTAACATTGGTATCACTTTCTTCAAGTATATTGAAAATATTTTATTAGTAAATGGTTTGAAACATAATCTATTAAGCATCAGTCAATTTTATGATAAAGGATACAAAGTCATTTTTGAATCTTCATTGTGCATAGTAACTAGTCCTATTGATGAAGGTATTAAATTTGTTAGGCATAGATACGGTAATATCTATATGGTAGATTTGAATGATCTTTCCAAAATAAACATTCAATGCCTAGTAGCCTTGAATGCCAAGATTAATGAGACTAATTGGCTTTGGCATCGTAGACTTGCACATAATAGCATGCATTCACTTTCAAAACTTATTAAAAAAGAATTGGTTATCGACTTACCCAAATTAAATTTTGAAAAAGATAGAATTTGTGATGCATGCCAACTGGGTAAACAAACAAGAGTCTCATTCAAATCTAAAAACAACTTCTAGGTCATTAGAACTATTACACATGGATTTATTTAGATCGATTAGAACTACTAGTCTAGGTAGAAAACAATATGGCTTTGTGATTATTGATGATTTCTCTCATTTTACATGGATCTTCTTTTTGACACATAAAGATGAAACTTTTCATGTGTTCTCAAAATTTTATCGAAAAGTTACTAATGAAAAAGATTTTTCAATTCAAAATATTCGAAGTGATCATGGAACCGAATTTGAAAATCAAGATTTTGAAAAATTTTATGATGAAAAAGGTATTGACCACAACATTTCAGCATCTAAGATACCCCAACAAAATAGGATAGTAGAAAGAAAAAATAGAACCTTTGAAGAAATGACCCGTACCTTGCTATATGAAAGTAACCTCCCAAGATATTTTTGGATGGAAGCAATTAACACGGCATGTTACATATTAAACCATACTTTAATAAGACCAATTTTAAAGAAAACTTCCTATGAGCTTTGGAAAGGAAGATAACCAAACATTACATATTTTCATATTTTTGGTTGTCGATATTTTATTTTGAACAATGGTAAAGAAAGACTAGAAAAATTTGATGCAAAATTCGATGAAGCTATTTTTCTTGGTTACTCCCCTTCTAGCAAAGCTTTTAGAGTTTTCAACAAAAGAACTTTAGTAGTAGAGGAGTCAATACATGTTGTTTTTGATGAAACTAACGATCTTCCTTCAAGGAAGAATGAAAGTATTGATGATGCAAATCCTCTTATAGAAGGGATGAAGGAGATCACCCTAAAAGACTCAACAATTTAAAATGAAGAAGAATATGAAAACAAATAAGAGGATGAAGGTGAAGAACAACAAGAACAACCTCAAGGCTCAAATGATCTACTTAAAAAATGGAGGTATGATCACAATCACTCCAAAAAATTGATCATTGGTGATCTTACACATAGAGTAAGAACTCATTCCTCTCTTAGAGATGCGTACAATCATTTTATATTTGTTTCTCATTTTGAACCTAAAACCATAGATGAAGCTAAAAAAGATTACAATTGGATAAATGCAATGCAAGAAGAACTCAATTAATTCGAAAGAAATAATGTATGGACTTTAGTATCAAGATCTAAAAATTATCCACTAATTGGCACAAAATGGGTATATAGAAATAAACTGGATGAACATGAAAATATAATTAGAAATAAAATAAGATTAGTTGCAAAGGGTTATAATCAAGAAAAAAAATTGATTTTGATGAGACTTTTGCACATGTTGCTAGATTAGAAGCAATTAGACTTTTACTTGCATATGCTTGCTTTATGAATTTTAAGTTATTCTAAATAGATGTCAAAAATACTTTTCTAAATGATATATTGCTGAAGAAGTTTATGTAGAATAACCTTCTAGTTTTGAAAATCATGCTTTTTCTAATCATGTTTTTAAATTAAACAAAGTATTATATGGTTTGAAACAAGCACCTAGGGCTTGGTATGAAAGGCTAAATAAATTTCTACTTAATAATAATTTTTCAAGAAAAATATAGACACAACTCTTTTCATTAAAAGAAATCAAAATGATATCTTAGTTATACAAATATACGTTGATGACATTATTTTTGGGTCTACTAATGAAACTCTTTATCAAGATTTTGCTAAGCTCATGTAGAGAGAGTTCGAGATGAGCATGATAGGAGAACTTATATTCTTTCTCGGACTCCAAATCAAACAAACAAAGGAAGGAATCTCCATCACTCAAAGCAAATATACAAGAGAACTACTCAAAAGATTTGGAATGGAGGGTTTCAAAATAATTGGTACACCCATGAGCCCATCATGTAAGCTTGACAAGGATGAAGGAGGTAAAAATATAGACTTAAAATTTTATAAAGGCATAATTGGTTCTCTATTATATTTAACTGCTAGTAGACTAGATATTATGTTTAGTGTACATCTTTGTGCTCGCTTTCAATCAAATCCAAAAGAATCACATTTGAATGCAGTTAAAAGAATCCTTAGATATTTAAATGGTACACAAATTCTAGGACTATGATATTCTAAGGACTCATCAATTGACTTAATAGGATATTCAGATGTCGATTTTATGGATATAGATTAGATAAAAAAAATACTAGTAGAACTTGCCAATTCTTTGGAGTTAACTTAATCTCTTGGTTTAGCAAGAAGCAAAATTCGGTGGCACTGTCTACGGTCGAGGCCGAATACATTGCAGCCGAAAGTTGTTGTGCTCAAATTTTGTGGATTAAGCAACAACTTGAGAACTTTGACATCAAATTCAATAAAACTCCCATAAGATGTGATAACACTAGTGCTATCAATCTAACTAAAAATCTAATTCAGTACTTTAGATCAAAACATATTGAAATTAGACATCATTTCATAAGAGAACATGTTTAAAATAATAATATAATTCTTGACTATGTATGTACTGAGAAACAATTGGCTGACATTTTTATCAAGTCCTTAAGTGAAGATAGATTTTGTGAAATTAGAAGAGAACTAGGAATCCTTGATCCATCAGCTTAAGTATCTCTCTAATTCCAAGTTCTTAATGTCAAAAATTTATTGAACTAAATTTTTTGAGCTCAATTTTATCTCTTCTTTTCTCTTAAAAGTTCAAAACTGTACTTCACATGATCAATCTCTAGGTAGATACTTTTTTCTCAAAGTTTCAGATTTTTTCAAATTTTTTATCATTCTTATGAATTTTTCTATGCCATGAGTCGACCCCCAAGGTCAACCCTAGGGTAAACTTGTAATTCTGTCAAAACCTTCAGGCGCTCTCTTCTTATTGGGAAATTTTCTTTGAGCCGACTCAGCCCTTCTTCTTCTTCCTCCCACTGAACCAAAAGCTCTCCTTCTCTTCTCTCTCAAATCGAAGATTTCTCTCAAATCTCTCTTCCCATCGATTTTCACCCTTCAAATCGCCTGTTTAGGAACCAACTTCCTCTCCTCTTTCTTTCTCGTTTGGACGATTCGAGTTTGCCCTAGATTCTACCCCTCTTCTCCAAATCGATGATTTACCTCTCCAAAATCTTTGCTTTTTCTTCTAAAATTCTTTCCTCTCTACCTCTCATTTAGTCTCCTAAGCTCCTTGCAAGTCTCTTTTGTCTAAATGGCTCTCAAAATAAAGCTACCGCAAAGAAGAAAATCTATTTGCGGGTTGGAAGAGAGTGTGCGCAGAAAAAGAATAGCAGCCGAGCCCTCTCCTACTCCAATCCCAGCTTCAGGTCCTGCTTCAGCTTCTACACAATCTCCAATCAGTCCAAGCAAGGTACCTCTCTCTGATCGAAAAGTGAAATCCGAGAAGAATATAGATTTCAAGTTTTTTGAAAAAAAAGGGTTCTCTATTGGATCGAAGATTAAAAATCAAGGATAGAAGTTTTATTGTTTATTAAAGAAAAATACTTATGTTGATTTGGTCAAAAAATTTTACTTAAATTTGAGTTATTGCAATGGAACGATAAAGTCTACAGTGAAAGGTGTTGATATTATTTTGATCCAGTGCATTTGGGACAAATCTTGCACTTGTCCTGTGAAGGCTATACTAATATGGAGCTCCCAATTAAAGAAGAAGGAATTAATGTTATCTTAGAGAGAACTTTTACTGAAGTTTGAATAAATTAGAAGCAAAAATTCTTTCTGTTGAGATGAGGCTGTTACATCACATGGTAACCAAACTGTTTATCCTTAGGAGTGATAGACATGACCTCTTATCTGGTAAGAATATTTGCATCACGAACCATGTGATCACCCAGACCCCCTTGAACCTTCTGCTTTGATGTTTGAGACCATGAGAGAGATCCTGAATAGGTCTAAGGCTCACTTGCCTTATGGTATGGCACTCATCCTGATCTTTAGGAGGTTCGGAGTCAGTTTTGAGGGGGAGCCAGTTACTAGGTTGTCTCATTCTGACACCATCAACCACCACACACTGCACCGCATGAGTTTTTCAAAGACTGATGGCGGTTAGTCAAAGGGTGTCAAGGAAAGAGTAGATGAGCCAGCTGAGGAGAGAGCAGAGGAGGAGAGACCATCTTCACCTCCTCATGATCACAGAGCATCTCTTGATATTCAGTTCATGTCTGATCACGAGACTGGTCCCTTAGAGTCAGTGAGGAGGCATGCTTCAGTTCCACAGTCAGAGAGTAGGGTACATTCTTCAGAGTTCAGACTTGCAGATGATCAAATTACGCTGATGTCCCAGTGTGTTGCCTCTATTTTATCTCAGTAGTTTGCCACCTCAGTCTTTGCTTAGAGATCGACATCTCAGGATGACTCAGATCAGACTTTGATCCCTCATATCTCTACTATTTTTCAGATGCTCATATCTCAGTCCGTACGATTTGAGGAGCTTAAGGGATGTGTTCTGAGACTGACGGGCAGACTTCTAGATTTGCAGAGATAAGTTTTAGCCTTAGTCCATCCCCAGCCACAAGAGAACATCACAGAGGTCTCAGACCTATCTGTAGAGGCGGCTAGACTTGGAGGAGTTTTAGAGAGTGGATTTGACTTTTTGAGGAGAGAGATCAGGGGCTCCAGTGAGACTATCTCTACTCAGATTGGTGCTTTGATGCAGTCCATGTTGAGAGCTTTGGAACAATTGGACACCATCAGACTTTCTCTTCTAGCACAGTCCGTAGCTTCCCAGGCTCCAAGATCCTCTCACCCTTTTACTCGTGCCGGTACTTCTATCCGTGGCGAGGCAAACGTGGTCGAGGTCGTGCCCATGGATTTGATCCTACATCTCCTCATCATATCTCTGACTCTTCAGATTCTGATCCCTCTAGCCATGATATCTATTAGATCTAGAATAGTTAATTTTTTTTATTTTTGTCTAGGATCTATCTTATGGCCATTGTATTTTGTTGGCTGATTGACTCTTGGATAGTTGTTATTCATGATTTTTGTATGATCTATGTATTTTGACTTAATATATTCAATCACATTTTGATATATACATTTTTTTTATGCTTTGAATTTCAATGAATGTCTTTGGATTAATGTTTATGAATGGGATCAATTAAAATATTTTAATTATAAGATATAAAAAATGACTCATATATGTGTGATGAAATATCATGAATAGCAATATCTTCTAAATGAGCAAATTGATATGTCTTTTATAATTACTATAGTGAGGGGGAGTAGAGAAATAAATAATGAAAGAGGGGAGTAAAGAAATAAAATATGTATCAAAAAGGAGGAGTAGAGAAAATATGTCCTTTATGTTATCTTTTTTTTCTCTCTTCAAAATTTTTTAAGATCTTAATTGATGCTGTCAAAAAGGGAGAGTAGAGAATCAAAAATCGAGATTGAGCAATAAGCAATAGAGAAATAGAATCGAGAGTAATAAGCAAAATGGTCAAAGCAAATGAGCAAAATTGTCAAAGCAAATGTGTTAAAGAACCAAAATTGTCAGCAATTTTCAAAGCAAATGATCTAATAAGCAAATTTTAAATTAATCTTCAAACTACTCATGATGCATTTCATTCAAATAACTGGCTATGATGTTTAAGTGATGCATCTTCATAAATTTAAAATTCATGTTCAATGCTTTATATATGTTATACTCTGCTTTTGCTCAAGTATTTTGTCATCATCAAAAAGGGGAGATTGTTGCTCCTTGAATTGATTTTGATGATTACAAAATATTTGAGGGGTTACTGATGATTTTAGCTTGAAAAAAAATTTATTATTTTTCAGGGGCAAAATCATAATTTTATCAAGTCCTAATTCGAAAACCTCAAGAGCAAGAACAGAAGATTTGTGATCTATTAGAGAAACTTTTATAATTTTTGGATGTATATTTTGAAAGAAAATAATATTTATAAAATTGAGTCGACCCCATGAGTCGACTCATGTCAAATGGGACTGAACGGCATGTTATTTTTTGGCTGGCACACCTAATTGAGTCGACCCCATAAGTCGACCCTGTACATGAGTCGATCCTATGAGTCGACCTCTATGGCTATGCACACCAAAATTATAGAACAATCATTTTTTTTCTGTGCCACAGTAGTCGACCCCATGAGTCGACTCATGTGTATGAGTCGATCCTATGAGTCGACCCCTGCGATGAAAAAACTTCATAACGGCTAGTTTTTCAGCTCGTTTTGGCACATTTAATGCTCATTTAATGATCTCCAATGGCTCTAAAACTATCCAGATCACTCTCCACCATCATTTGAAGCTATAAAAGGCACTTAAAGGAAGAAATAAAAAAGTTTTTCAAGCATTCATTTCAGTCCTAAGCAAAAAACCTTCTTGAAGTTAAAGAAGCTTTCATTTCAAGTTCACCAACCCCTCAAGAGCTCATTCAAATCTTCAACAACCTTGAGAGAATTAGAAAAGCTTCTTCATTGTTGTGTAAAGTATATTTAAAGCTTTATTTGCTCATTAAAGGAGCTACATTTGTATTTTCATGTGATTAACTCTTATACTCTGTTTTTGAGTTGATCTTTAATTTTGGAAGGATTTCAAAACGTGGAAAGATTGATCCAAACTTGAATCGGATTGTATTGGGTTGGCTTATTTTCAAAAAATAAGTGTTCTAGCTTGGGATAGCTAGAGTCGGAGGTACCGACGTTGTATTCTTGTTGAATACGGTTTAGTGGATTTGAATTCCCAAATAAGAGCTTGGAAGTGGATGTAGGTGCAAGGTTGGCACCGAACCACTATAAATCTTGATTGTTTGTGGTGTGCTTACTTGTTCTCTATCTTATTTTCTTTTTCTTCTTGCACTCTTGCATCTAATATCTTCACTTTGCTTAAATCACTCATTTCAACTAACTTGCCTTTTATTACTTAATCCTTATGGTTCTAGATTAATTTTAAATTTTTAACAACCCAATTCACCCTCCTCTTGGGTTGCATAGCTGAGTGACACCTTAGTATTATGCAATCATTGTCACAGGACATTTTGGGTTGGTAAAAAGTTGACCTTTATGCCATATTTCTCATATATGTTGAGAAGCTAATTAGGCAACTAATTGGTTGGCTTCCCATACACTATAAAGTTTTTTGAGTTTGCTCAAATTGCTAGTTTGCCATTATAGTTTGCCCATATTTTTCAAGTAGATGCAATTGGAACTATATTTTTTCTCCATATTTAGAACTTCAATTCTGCCATGTTATCTACTATTCTATATTGTTCCTTCAGTTGTAGATGCTCTTAATTCTAACATGTGCTTTCTGCTAACTATGTGTGTTAAGTTCTTAGAGAGGTTATATTCAAGCATGGGTGTTCTTCTTCTAGTAATGTTGCTTGGGAGCTATATCTCTATTTCATTATATCTGCATCCCATATTCTCTGCTCTTCTGCTGGTCACCAATGACTCCCACAATTGTGCCTTGTATTATTATTGCTTTATTTGTATTGCCATCTAGAGCTTCTTTGCTGAGTTTCATGAGCAATTTGCAGGATTTTGATGTATTATGTTTTGTCACTTGCTATGACACTATACTTGTTACCTGTTTAGTTCTTTATTTTATAAGCCAATAGTACTTCTTAAAATCATACTTCTAGATGTTCTTATTATAGTTTCCTAAGTGAACCATTCTATATGTGGATATGCCTTACAAATTTCTTATGTCACTGACTTTTGTAGATGTGTTGGGATTTTATTTGTTTCTCTATCTTTTCTATCGAGTTTAGGATTGCAACAGCTATTCATGCAGAGTCGAATATCGCACGATGTTTTCATTCTCTTCTCTTCACTTTATTTGGGTGTTTGTCAATTTATGTTAAATTTCTTTTTCTGCTTCCTTAACTAAGTATTCCTTTTCAACTTTGGAGGCCCAATTTGTTTTAGTATATAACTAGTCGGAGATCCACACATTGCGTGGGACCGGATGTACGAAAATAATTTTTCTTCTAGATCTAATTAGATTGAAAAAAATTATATATAAATAATAAAATAATATTCATTCAAATTCTTAGATCACTTTATATTCTCAATTATTTATATAAATAGGCTTTAATTATAAGAATATAATAATATCATACATTAATAACATAATTTAATGTGAAGAAGTGTTCTTTTCAAGTGGCACAACAAAACTCATTTAGAAGCTGAGTTGGCAATACTCCAATACTCCTTCACAGAGTATTATTTTACATATATATATATATATATGATTTGTTGCTTAGTTACTATTTTCTTTCAATATGGCTTATGCTTCTTTATTCATAACATAATTTAATGTGAAGAAGTATTCTTTTCAAGTGGCACAACAAAACTATTTGAAAGTTGAATTGGCAATACTCCTTCACAGAGTATTATTTTACACACACACACACCACACACACATAAATACATATATATATATATGATTTGTTGCTTAGTTACTATTTTCTTTCAATATGGCTTATGCTTCTTTATTCCTAAATAAGAAAAGAGACTAATCCATTCAAATTACTTTGTAAATTCAAAATTTTATCCTTAAATGTTACTATTTATAGAGTATGAAACTTACCTTGATTATGGTATCTTACAAACTTCTAGAAGCTATACTAATCCTTATGGACTAGCAACATAGTCATATATAATTCTATCTATTGTAAATGAGTATTTAAATAAAATATAATATAATATTTACCTAAATAATATTATTTTATTACTTGGTCATTTATTACTTGATCAAAATGGTTTTGAAATAGCCTACTATTCCAAATAGTTTTGACGTTTCAAAATAACCTGTCAGTCGACTGCTTTTGAATTTTCACTATTTTAATTTGTTGCCTTCAATTTGCTTGGCATGCAATTCAATGTGAATTACACCATTGGCCGGCTTTCAATGGCCAATAAACCGTGGGCATTCAATGGCCAATTATTAGCCATTGATTCTCTTTTCTTGTCTGGTCTCTTTTCTCCTATAAATATCAACCCTTTGGCTCTTTTTAAAAGATAAGCTTTGAGCCTTATTCCATACTCTCCAAAGTTTCTTTGTGCTGGGTTATAGAGTTCAATCTCTGCTGATTCCTGCTTCCCTTTATAAGAAGAAGAGCCCATTAAATCCTAAGGAATAGCCATTTGTATCGAAATGATCCTTGAGGACAGTGCTTGCATGCCTCGAGCTAATCGTAAATTGATCGTAATTTTCTAATATTCTCAAGGACATTGGCTTCTTCAAATCCTATTGACGATGTCTCCATTGCTGCTACCGAGGGTGCTTCTGTTGTGGCTGCCAACATCGCTACGCAACCTACCAATGCTGCCATATCGATAGTTCCTATCATGACATTCGTCAAGCCATTCCCTGACATATCCAAGATTGAGATTTTCATGCTGGATGTATGTCCTAAAAGTCAATCTTGACTGATGCTCAGCATATTACTAGGACATAAATTTATACTTAATGGATATTTATATTATCATTCATATTTTATGTATCCATAAATCATCCAAGGGATTAACAAGATGATGACATATATTCTCAAAGAGTTGAGAATTTGAGACATATGTCATTGATAATTAATTCCTAAATTGCTCCTGATCATAGGATCATCATGAGGATGATGATTGATCCAGATAAATCAGTGCACGAATCACTTCTTCGGATAGATGAGTCTCGAGTCTGTGGTGTAGTGATACTAGAGTGAAAGTACAGATGGTTGTTGGAGAACAACTAGCACTGAACGTGACCAATATGAGAAGTCACATGGATGTTTGCTCACTCGTTAGTGACTTTCTCGATGCTACAATAGTGTGACTGATCTTTTGACCTGCGATGCTACAGCTATTCGTAATGAGACTGTTGGTGTTTGACTACACATAAATGTTGACTCAATGAGTTTTATAATGGATGTTGATGACAGTTGGTCCACTGTAGGAGTAGAATATGCATCTAGATGGAATCTATCGATCCTAGCAAAAGAGAGTAATCCTGTGAAATTTAAGAAGCTGAGTCCTTAAGTCTATGATGATAGCAGTGTGATTGATAGAAAAGAGTTTTTATGAGAATTACACATGAACTCAAACTAATTCAATCTATCATATGATCGATGATGAGATTTGATAATTTATCCATGACCTACCATCTGATCGGAACTGACGATAGAGGGATTATATCATACGTTAACTGTGCCTAGAGGTTCATCATCTTTTATTCTACTGGATTACCACTACATACTGTTGGTGTCACTGGTGGATTGTGAGATCCACGAGCATTATCTCGATGATCGATGATCTTTGACAGGCAGAGTTGGAATGGTTTCAACCCATTGAAAGGAGTTTCGATGATATTGGGATAGGGATCACAATATATCTCACTATCAAACAGAATAGAACCTATGGAGTCACACATAAAGAGATTTTTGACTGATCAGATGGTTGAATTACGATTATGAATCATAATAGAATTTAATTATTAATTTGATTGATGATTAATTTAATGCAAAAGTTGTAATTAAGTAACTCGCTAAAGAGTTAGTCAGTTATAGGAAGATTAATTAGCAATTAGATTGCTAATTGGCTCAATTTGATTTAGCAATAGGACTTACATCAAATCTAATTGAATTAGATTCAATTTGACTTGATATGGGTTTGATTTGATCAAGCCTAATTGGGTTATGCGATAACCAAATTGCATGGGAGAATAATTTTTTGTTTGATTAGGATTTGGGTTTAACTTAATTTCTAATTAGATTAGGATCTAATAAAGAGTGTGTGGGTTTCTATTTGAACTAAAAATTTTTCACCTTCATGGTTATACTTAAATTGAGTTGGACTCATGTACTAAGAAAGAGTCCAAAAGGACTAGGACTCCTCTAATTAGTGACATCTAATTCCTAATTGGATTAGATTTTAATCTAAATAGTTTGGACTCTTAATCAATTAAGATTTCAATCTATTTGGATCTAATTAATTTTTAATATGATTAGAATTGGTTAGAGTTTTAATTGATTTAAATCAGCCACTTAAGAGGAGTCCTAAGTGGTTAGGACTCTCCCTCTCCATATGCCATAAAGAACCCCAAGCCTACCAGATTTTGGACGCCACAAAATATCCCATGCCCTATTTACTTTGTGCGATGAAAGCTCTTCTCTTTTTTGCCAAGGGAGTTTTGGACTCTTATCTCCTACCTAAACCCTATCTCTTCTCCTATTTAAACATGGGATCATAAGGGGCATGTAAGGGCTGATATGATTAGGTTTTTGATGCAAAAAAGAAGAGGAGGCGTGCGTGGAAAAATTTCAAGGGAGAGGGTGCAGCATGAAGGTCCAAGGCATGAGGTAAGTTATCCCTTATCTCTTCTTTCTTACCAACAACCAAAGGTTGGTTCTTAGGGCCTCTTCTCTCTCTCTTTTGTCCTAGTTTGGATATGAATTTTTCTCTCCTCTTTGTCCAAGAGTTGGACATATGTTCTTACATCTCTAGCATAGAAATTTGGTGCATAGATTTTAGGAAAAAAAGAGAAGAAAGTGTACTTCTCATGATCTCTAGTGCAGATATCATCATCCTCCTATTTTCTTCTTCTTTTCTAAGAGTGTCTTGAGAGAAAATAAGATTTTAACCATCAAGATATGATCTCTCTAAGAGAGCTAGCACTCCGATGAAATCAAAAAGCTTTTGATCAGATCAAAGTCTCATGTGAATATTCATAGAGGTCGGACACTTGTGCGGCTTTAAGGGATCTTTGAAAGACATCTGCTATCATCAGTTTATAATGTAGATCGAACCGTACAAGATATGAAGATTAGATCTTCTCTATTTATTTTTTTCTATTTGATTTTTTATTTAAATTCCATCTCACATATGTCGATCTTATTTTATAATTTTAAAATTTGATCTTATGAATGCTTAAATTAAATTAGATTTAATCTAAATTTTTAAATTTCACTACGTACTCATTTTGAGATTTTTTGTATGCATAAAATCATAAAATTTTAATAGTAGTATCAGAGCCACATCATATGCATGAGATTAAATTTTTTTTAGATCTAAAATTTATAGAAAAAATTTTTAGATCTAAAAGTTTTTGATGTCGTTCTGACATAAGGTTGTCCTAGCATAATTGTTATGCTGTATGATTGTCCTAGAAGATATTAAAATTTTTAATTAAAATAAAATTTTAGATCTAATTTTTTATCATATATGTAATATATTTTTATTATTTAGATCTGAAAAGAATTTTGAGATCTATTTTGATTCGTATATGTTGGGTATAAAATACCCCCCAGCCGAAGTTCGTGACGGAGGTGACCCTTCGGGGATCCAGCTGACAAGCTTCGACGGGCTCCTACAGGAGCCAGATCTCGTCTCCGACTCCAGCTACAGACAGACTTAGTCCGGACTCCTACGGGAGCCGGACTTCGTCCCCAACCTCAACTGCCGGAAGGCTTCATCCGGACTCCCATGGGAGCCGGGCTCCGTCCTCGACCTCAACTGCGGGAAGGCTTCGCCTGGACTCCTATGGGAGCCGAGCTCCGCCCATGACTTCACTTACAGGTAAACTCCGTCCGGACTCCTACGGGAGCCGGACTTCGTCCCTGACCTTGATTGCATGTGGACTTCGATCGGACTCCCACGGGAGCCAGATCTCGTCTCCAACCCCAGCTACAGGCAGACTTAGTCCGGACTCCTACGGGAGCCGGACTTCATCCCCAACCTCAACTGCTGGAAGGCTTCACCCGGGCTCCCATGGGAGCCAGGCTCCGTCCTCGACCTCGACTGTGGGAAGGCTTCGCCCGGACTCCTACGGAGCCGAGCTCCGCCCATGACTTCACTTACAGGTAAACTCCGTCGGACTCCTATGGGAGCCGGACTTCGTCCCTGACCTTGATTGTAGGTGGACTTCGATCGGACTCCCATGGGAGCCAGATCTCATCTCCGACCCCAGCTACAGGCAGACTTAGTCCGGACTCCTACAGGAGCCGGACTTCGTCCCCAACCTCAACTGCTGGAAGGCTTCACTCGAGCTCCCATGAGAGCGGGCTCCGTCCTCGACCTCGACTGTGGGAAGGCTTCGCCCGGACTCCTACGGGGGCCGAGCTCCACCCACGACTTCACTTACAGGTAAACTCCATCCGGACTCCTACGGGAGCCGGACTTCGTCCCTGATCTTGATTGCAGGTGGACTTCGACCGGACTCCTACGGGAGCCAGATCTTGTCTCCGACCCCAGCTACAGGCAGACTTAGTCCGGACTTTACGGGAGCCAGACTTCGTCCCCAACCTCAATGCTGGAAGGCTTCACCTGGGCTCCCATGGGAGCCGGGCTCCGTCCTCGACCTCGACTGCGGGAAGGCTTCACCCGGACTCCTACGGGAGCTGAGCTCCGCCCACGACTTCACTTACAGGTAAACTCCGTCCGAACTCCTACGGGAGCCGGACTTCGTCCCTGACCTTGATTGCAGGTGGACTTCGACCGGACTCCTACGGGAGCCAGATCTCGTCTCCGACCCCAGCTACAGGCAGACTTAGTCCGGACTCCTACGGGAGCCGGACTTCGTCCCCAACCTCAACTGCTGGAAGGCTTCACCTGGACTCCCATGGGAGCCGGCTCGTCCTCGACCTCGACTGTGGGAAGGCTTCGCCCGGACTCCTACGGGAGCCGAGCTCCACCCACGACTTCATTTACAGGTAAACTCCATCCGGACTCCTACAGGAGCCAAACTTCATCCCTGACCTTGATTGCAGGTGGACTTCGACCGGACCCCTACGGGAGCCCGATCTTGTCTCCGACTCCAGCTACAGGCAGACTTAGTCCGGACTCCTATGGGAGCCGGACTTCATCCCCAACCTCAACTGCTGGAAGGCTTCACCCGGACTCCCATGGGAGCCGGACTTCGTCCTCGACCTCGACTGCGGGAAGGCTTCGCCCGGACTCCTACGGGAGCCGAGCTCCGCCACGACTTCACTTACAGGTAAACTCCGTCCGAACTCCTATGGGAGCCAGACTTCATCCCTGACCTTGATTGCAGGTGGACTCCACCCAGGCTCCTACGGGAGCCGGACCTCATCCCCGCAGCTTCAACTGCAGGCAGACTTCGTCCGGACTCCTACGGGAGATGGATTCCACCCGCTATCCCAATTGCAGGTAAACTTCATCCGGACTCCTACGGGAGCCGGACTTCACCCTCAACTGCAATTGCAGGTAGACTCCGTCCGGACTCCTACGGGAGCCGGACTTCGCACCTGACTTAAATTGCAGGAAGACTCTATCCAGACTCCTACGGGAACTGGGTCTCGCCCCCAACTCCGGCTGCAAGAAGACTTCATTCGGACTCCTACGGAAGTCGGACTTCGAGCTCCTCTCAGACGGGTGGCTAGCCACCTCTCCCCGCCAGACACTCTAGCCGAACTTCGGCCGACAGGCCTAGGCCCACTGGTAGGCCACAGCAACAGCCACGACCCTGCTCCACCTCCTGCAACAGATTCCGCACGGCTCCATCACTCCCTGGCAGGCTGCAGTGATGGCCACGACACTGCTCCACCTCCTGTGATGGATTTTGCGTGGCTCCATCACTCCCTGGCAGATCACCATAATGACCATGATTCTGCTCCACTCTCTGTGATGGATACCGCACGATTCCTCCCACCTCCTGGCAAGTCGCGACAACGGACGCCGTTTCACTACCCGCAACAGACTCCACGTGGTACATTCCGACGGTGGCCACGATCCCACTCCACTACTCTTCGCAACAAACTCTGTCTGACTCTGGGCAGTCCACTGCCAGACGGTTACAGATATCGCTATCAGTCTACTACCTCCTTTTCGTCTATAAAAGGGAGCTCCAGATACGTTATTCTCTAAGCTTTATTCTCTATCCCAAAATTCTGCTAAAATTTTCATTCGAGCACTCCATTCTTGTTGAGGCAGAGAACTGACTTGAGCATCGGAGGGTCTTGCCGGAGCAACCCCACCTTCGGTTCAGACTTCTTTTGTAGGTCCCGGTGGTGACCGCGACCCCCACAACTCCAGCTTCTCCGACGCAAGCAGATTTTTGCACCAACAGTATATATGATATATGAAAGTATGTTTAGGATTGAAATCAGTTTCTATGACCCAAATTTTATTCATGTATATGATATATATTTGTATGTATCATCTAAAAATTATTTTGAGATCAAAACATACTTGTTATGTAAAGAATTTAGATATAAAAATTTAGATTTAAGATATGAAATTAGTATTTGTGTATGAGGGATTGGTCATTGATAGATCAAATTAGGTCATGTAATTGGATTACATCTAGAGTTTTGATTTGATCATAATGGGTCTAAATCGATTTAGCAGTTGATCAAATCGAATTAAATATTAATTAAGATTAGATCAATAGAGCTCAAGATCATACAATTAT
Organism: Elaeis guineensis; assembly: GCF_000442705.2. Taxonomy (NCBI): domain Eukaryota; kingdom Viridiplantae; phylum Streptophyta; class Magnoliopsida; order Arecales; family Arecaceae; genus Elaeis; species Elaeis guineensis. The sequence goes on from NC_026001.2 coordinate 22,132,717, forward strand.
TGTTGATCGAATCGATTGACACCTATATATAGAATCGATTAGCCTAAGGATCTAATTCAGCTCTATGGCTTGAATCTGATTCACCTAAGCTAACCTATTCGAACCAATTAACCAATTGGTGTCCAAGGCAAGTAATTGAAAGATGATTATTTAATTAATTTCATTCACTGATATGGTCAATTTATTGTCTAAAAAAGCAACGAGAGGACCCCCACCAATCTCCACTTATCTGCCTAATTTGGAAGATTGAGTCTCAAATATGGTTGCTTGGTAGTTTGATTTAACCCATACCAATTTTGATCAATTATATGATAATTGATTAGATGAGACCTAAACCCAAATCTCTCCATAAATATTAAATCCAATGATCTTCTACCATTATAAATGTGCGGACGTGCTACCGATGTTGATTGTTTACGGTTGGTCACAGTGGTTCAGTTGTATCGAAAATACATAACCACTCTATTAGCAAAAAATTGCTCTAAGATAAAGATGGGGTTGGGCCCAATAACTGTTAGGTGAGGGATCCAATGACGGCTTTGTACCTGCTTGTGAATGGTGGGTCTAACTTAACTAAAGAGTGTGGGCAATAACTGTTAGGTGAGCCCACATGACTTAGAGACCAAGTCGCTGCAACATACTTAGAGAAGTATCTGGACAAAGAGTTATCCATGCATCAATGTTCATGTTATTAATAACTATTAGGTGAGGTGCACGATATTGGTGAGACCGTAGCATCCGCTAGAAATCCAATTATCACGTTAGGATTTTCGTTTCTCCATTCGGAGAGTGTGAGAGATCTGATAAAATTATGGGAGTCTTTTTTGCATCTAAAAATTTTTAGAGTAAATTATAAAATAAGTACAAATATCTAACAGAATCTTTGCTCTCTGCTGTTAATTATATCAGCTTCCAACCTTCTAGCTCAAATCCTAGATATCAACCGATTAACCAAAATTATTTACATAGATTGACTCACAAACCTAAGAATCATTCTTAATTTTAAAAAATTAGACAATATTCTCTATCCGATTATTCTAATATTAACAGTCTGTCCTACCCAAAGTCAATAAGCGATACTTGATGAGTGGATAAACAATGACAATAAAGATAGGTACTATATATTGAAGTCCATATTAGATGAACTCCAACGTATGTATGAGCATATGTTCACTGTCAAAGACATATTGATTTAACTATAAGTATTGTGAGGTGATCAGAATCATATAGCACATGAGATGTGCGATGAGCAGTCAGTCTATGATTGTTATTTGATAATAATCAGGGACATTAAAGAGCTTAAAAGGCTCAATATGACTATGCACAAGGAATTGCTGATGGATTTGATCCTGTGATCCCTTTTTAGTTTATATGGGTAGTTTATGATAAACTACCATATGAATGACCTTTCTGGCATCTTATCTGAATTGGTCAAATTGTTGCTAATTAAGGAATCTTGAAAAATTCAGAGGTTCATACTTGGGGAGCCTAAAGAAATAAAGACACACCTTGAGTAGGCTTATCGAAATTGCTCAATACTATCCTTACAATTTTTTCTTCTCTGAGTTGAGTTTAGACTCTAATATTTTTATACACTTGAGTATAAAGTCTATGGAAAGGTAGAGGGCTAAGAAAGTAACCCATAAAATTGACAATAGGACAGGTTGCTCTGTAATGGTATCTATCTTGTGATTATTGTTTGGATTTAATTCTTAGAGGCAGTCTCTATCATTTGCATAATGATGCATCTGTGAACTTAATTGACCAAGCAGTGAATGCCATTGGATCTGAGAGATCCAGGGTTGAGATAAACCTTAAATATATGTGGTACTTTAGGCAAAGTCGTATAGGAGAAAAAATGATTAACAAACTGAAGAAATATAAACTTTTGAGCTCATTGATTGTTGAGTCACATCTAGTTTGTACATCATCTCTTTGAGAAAAAATGATAAAGCTACTCTTGTGGGATAAGAAAAAAAAGACTACTTAGATACTTATCCTAATACAGATTTGATGTGTGTAACCCATTTGATGTGCTAATAAAGGGAGTTGTCTCTACTTTGTTATATTTATCGATGATCAGTCATGGTATGGATAAGTATATGAGATATAAATCTGAAATTTTTGAAAGATTCAAAGAATTCAGATGTAAAGTAGAGAAGTAAATCAAAAATTTTTAAAGGTACTTCGATTGGATCGAGGATGCAATATCAAAGAAAAAAATTTTGGTTATCTCATAAAATGATATAATTTTATATTGGATCTGTCTTAGTACATCTCAGCTCAATGAGATAATTAAGAAGAGTCATGAGCCTATATGAGATATAGTCCGGTCCATGATAGACATCACTAATTTATTTTTATTTCTTTAGGGGTATGCTTTATTTTTATGGAATTGGATTCTTTTTAAATCTATTTCTACCACACTGTATAAGATATGACATGATAAGAACTAAATCTTGATTATTTCAAAATTCAAGAATGTTTGGCCTGTGTCAAGGATAACAGGTGGACATGTTAGAGGATAGGTTTATAAATCTCATTCTAAAAGAGTTAGGATACCACTGCTCTTCTGAAAGGATCATAATATGATTGTGACCCGATATGTTATCTTCTTGAAAAATTATTTATCCAAGATGAAGTAGTGGGAGAAAAGTTAAACTCAAAGAGAGTATCTTTAAAGAGCAGCAGCCATAGGACATACAGAACCTGTTCATGATGAGCCAGTATATGTATATTCCTCCTCCACCTCATAGATATAGTAGGATCTCCCATCCTCTTGAAAGGTACTTGGATATGCTTAACAGAGGTTGTAGAAAAAAATTATTTCTCATCAGAGATAGGGAACATAGTGATGATCCCAAAATCTACAACGAGATGATATTAGACATCGACTCCAAGAAAGGGATGTGAATTAGTTTTTTTGACTCGATATCTTTTGAAGATTTTTATATGGAGTAGCTTATGGATTTTACTTTTCATGATAAGAGATCACAAAATCTGCAATAATCTTGGAGTTGGAATATTCATTCCGATGATATGATCAAATTATTTGATCAAAAATGAGGAATTATATATTTTCAAAAGGATCAGTGGGAGTGTCCAATACTGACATTAGTTAAAATATGATTGTATATAGAATTTTCCATGAAAGACATAAAGTAAGCATCCTATATTTTGAGAATATAAAGATCTATAGAGATAGATGCAATTGGATGCTTGTATTTTCACAGATAAAGTACAGAGAATAGACACTGAAAATGTTCAGCATAGAAATCTCGAAGAAGAGTCTGCTACCCTCTTGGGCATAGTTGTATACCCTGTAATATACTTGAACTGATATAGTTAATGCTGTGAATGTCATGAGTAAATATCAATTGTATCCAGACTGAGAGTGCTGGATTGCTGTAAAATATTCTTAAGTACTTAAGAAGAATTAAAGATTTATTTTCAATTTTTGAAGAAGAGTCAAAGCTAGGAGTGGGATGATGCACCAATTAGATTTTATATAGAATGTTAATGGTAGAATGTTTACATCATAGGTGTAATCATGTCGATATCTTGAAAGAATTTCAAGCAATCGATCGATAGAAGCTGAGTGCACTAAACGTGTAGGATGCATTCTGATACTAATGATAGTTGTAGAATTGAATGTCATACCATCAGATGCCATGACACTAAACTGCAAAGACAATGGTACCATAGTCCTTGCTAAGGAGCCTAGGTCTCACCATATATCTAAATACATAGAGCAACAGAATATGCAACTACCTAAAGTAGAAATACATAGAGATGCAGAGAGCAAACTCTACATGAGATGTGTTAACCCACTGGTAAGTCACTTAGCTGGTCGAAGACTAAAGCCTGTCTTGAGAAGATGGGGCTTGGTATATGGCAGATTGGCTTTAGTGCAAGTGAGAGATTGTTGGATGTATGTCCTAGAAGTCAACCTTGACTGACACATATCATATTACTACGATATGATTTTATACTTAATGAATATTTATATTACCATTCATATTTTATGTGTCTATGGGTCATCCAAGAGATTAACAAGATGATGACATATATTCTCAAAGAGTTGAGAATTTGAGATATGTGTCATTGATGGTTAATTCTTAAATTAATCCTGATTATAGGATTATCCTGGGGATGGTAATTGATCTAGATAGATCAGTGTACAAATCGCTTCCTTCGGACAGATGAGTCTCGAGTCTGCGGTGTAGTGACACTAAAGCGAGAGTACAGATGGTTATTAGAGAATAACTAGCACTGAACGTGACCAATACGAGAAGTCATATTTATATCTACTCACTCGTTAGTAACTTTCTCGATGCTGCAGTAGTGTGACTGATCCTTTGACCTGCGGTGCTACAGCTGCTCACAGTGAAGCTACTGGAGTTTGACTACACATAAACATTGACATAATAAGTTCTTATAGTAGATGTTGGTAATAGTTGATCTACTGTAGAAGTAGGGTACATATCTATATGGAATCTATCGATCTTAGCAGAAGAGAGTAGTTCTATGAGATTTAAGAAACTGAGTCCTTAAGTCTATGACCATAGCAGTGTGATTGATAAAAAAAATTTTTCATAAGAATCACATATGGACTCGAGCTGATTGAATCTATCATATGACCGATGATGAGGTTTGACGATCTATATATGACCTGCCATCTAATCGGGACTCACGATAGAGGGACTGTATTATACATTAACTGCACCTAGAGATTCATCACCTTTTATTCTGCTGGATTGTCACTACATACTGCTAGGTGTCCTGGTAGATTGTGAGATTCACGAGCATCATCTCGATGATCGGTGATCTTTGATGGGTAGAGTTAGAATAGTTCCAACCTATTGAAAGGAGTTTTGATGATATTGTGATAGAGATAACAATATATCTCACTATCAGACAGAATAGAACCTATGGAATCATACACAAAGAAATTTTTGGCTGATCAGATGGTTGAATTATGATTATGAATCATGATAAAATTTAATTATCAATTTGATTGATGATTAATTCAATATAAAAATTATAATTAAGTAACTCACTAAAGAGTTAGTAAGTTATAGGAGGATTAATTATCCATTGGATTGCTAATTGGCTCAATTTGATTGAGCAATGGGACTTGCATCAAGTCTTATTAAATTAGATTTAATTTGACTTGATATGAATTTGATTTGATCAAACCTAATTGGGTTATGAGATAATCAAATTGTATGAGAAGATAATTTTTTGTTTGATTAGAATTTGGATTTGAGTTAATTCCTAATTAGATTAGGATCTAATAAAGAGTATTTGGATTTTTATTTGGACTAAAAATTCTCATCTTCATAGGTGTACTAAATCATAATTAGATTAAGATTAAATTGAGTTTGATTCAAGCACTAAGAAAGAGTCCAAAAAGACTATGACTCCTCTAATTAGGTGACATCTAATTTTTAATTGGATTAGATTTCAATCTAAATAGTTTGAGCTCCTAATCAAATTAAGATTTCAATCTATTTGAGTTTAATCAATTTTTAATATAATTAGATTGGTTAGAATTTTAATTGGTTTAAATTAGTCACCTAAAGAGAAGTCCTAAGTGGTTAGGACTCTCTCTCTCTTCATGCGCCATAAGGAACCCCAAGCCTACCAGATTTTAGATGCCACAAAATATCCCATGCCCCACTCATTTTGTGCGATGAAAGCTCTTCTCTTTTCTGCTTATAACGTGTAAGAGAGAGGTGCACAAATAATAGGAAGGTGGGCAGCTTCACATTGAAGAGTCTAAGGGAGTTTAGACTCTTATCTCCTACCTAAACCCTATCTCTTCTTTTATTTAAACATGAGATCATAAGGGGCGTGTAAGGGCTAATGTGATTAGGTTTTTGATGCCAAAAAAAAGAGGAGGCATGCGTAAAAAATTCCAAGGAAGAGGGCGCGGCATGAAGGTCCAAGGCGTGAGGTAAGTTTGACCTGATCTCTTCTTTCTTACCAACAACCAAAAATTGGTTATTAGGGCCTCTTCTCTCTCTCTTTTGTCTTAGTTTGGACATAGATTTTTCTCTCCTCCTTGTCTAAGAGTTGGACATATATTTTTATATCTCTAGTGTGGAGATTTGGTGCATGAGTTTTAGGAAGAAAAGAAAAGAAAGTATTCTTCTCATGATCTCTAGCGTAAAGATCGTCATCCTCTTATTTTTTTCTTATTTTCTAAGAGTGTCTTGAGAGAAAAGAAGATTTTTCAACCGTCAAGATGCGATATCTGTAAGAAAGCTAGCACCTCGATGAGATCAAGAAGCTTCTGATCAGATCGAAATCTCGTGTGGATATCCGTAGAGGCTGGACACTTGTGCAGCTTCAATAGACCTTCGGAAGACATCCAGGATCATCAGATCATGGTGTAGATAGAACCATGCCAAAGTATGAAGATTAGTTCTTCTCTATTTTTTTTTTCTATTTTATTTCTGTATCTGAATCCTATCTCACATGTGTCGATCTTGTTTTATAATTTTAAGATTTGATCTTATGCATGCTTAGATTAAATTAGATTTAATCTGAATTTTTAAATTCTGCTGCATATTCGTTTTGAGATTTTTTGCATACATGAAACCATAAAATTCCAATATTTCAATGGTGCCAACTTCAAAACATGGCAAGAGAGGATTTTTAGTATCCTCGATAGGCATGGAGTTGCTTGGGTTCTCTCCGATCCTAAGCTAGAATCGACTGCAGAAGCTTGGATCCTTGCAAATAAGGTTTGTTGGCACACCATCTTAAGTATTCTTTCTGACGAGCTCTTTGACGTATACTATAGCTGCAAAGAAGCAAAGGAGACTTAGGAGTCGATGATCATGAAGTACACTGCTGAAGATGCTAGCAAACAGAAGTTCATCATAGGCAAGTTCTACCACTGGGAGATGACTGACGACAAGGATATGAAGGTACAAATCAATGAGTACTATAAGCTATTGGAAGACTTGAAGGCTGAAAAGATCATTCTCCAAAAAAAAATTTGTAGCTAGTGTGTTGATTGAGAAGCTGTCTGATTCTTGAAACAACAATAAGCAATAATTGAAGCCACAAGTAATTGTCACTGGCGAATTTGATCACCCACATTATCATCGAGGATACCAATCGAAAGGAGATGTAAGCTGCCATATCAAAGGAGATGGTGTCTAAGGCTAATCTAGTGCAAGGAAAAGTTCATCAAAAGCGATACAAAAATTAGTTCCATGATTATAAACCTTAAGCCACTAACCCCTCCATTAAGAAAAAGAAAGGGTCCTACTTTGTTTGTGGCAAACCAAGCCATCATGCACCCCAATGCAGGAAGAGAGTTAGAAATGACAACTCTCCTAAACCAAAGGCAAATTGGGTCCAAGGAGATGACATAATAGCTGCGATCATTTCTCAAGTAAACATGGTGACCAACACCAAAGATTGGGTGGTAGACTATGAAGCTACTAGGCACATTTGTGCCAATAGAGATACCTTCACCTCCTACACCCCTGTGGGGGATGGGAGGAGATAGTCTATCTCAGAGACTCAAGAATTGTGCAAGTTCTAGGTAAAGACAAAGTCTTTCTGAAGCAGACATTAGGCATCACCTTGGCTTTAAATGATGTGCTATATGTTCCTAACATTAGGGCAAATTTGATTTTTGTAGCCCTATTAATCAAAGTTGGGGTTAAGGTGTCATTTGAGTCTGACAAGATCATAATGACAAAGAATAATATTTTTGTCGGCAAAGGGTATTGTAATTAGGGACTCTTTGTACTCAATATTTCTGGTGTAATTAATGAGAATGCATCTTCTGCCTATTTGATTGACTCATATGATATATGGTATGCCAGATTAGGACATATTAGTGTAGGTTATATAAAGAAAATGCAAGTATTAGGTTTAATTTCTGGTGTTTAATTTTTGGTATTAATACAACAAGCATGAATAAGTGTGAAATCTATGCCAAGACTAAACAAATAAAGAAATCATGTGTATCTATTCATAGAGAAACTAAATTATTAAGTTTACACAGACCTAGGTGATTTAAAACAAACAATGACTCGGGGTGGTAAGAAATATTATGTGACCTTTATAGATGATTGCTCTAGATTCACTAAGATTTATTTGCTTAGGAATAAAGATGAGGCATTTAATATGTTTTGGTTATATAAAGTCGAAGTAGAAAATCAATTGAATAGAAAGATTAAAAAAGTTAGCTCTTATAGAGGTGGTGAATATTTTTATATGAATGACTATTGTGAGAAAGAAGAAATAATTCATGAAATTACTCCTTATTCTCCCGAGTCTAATGATGTAGTAGAAAAAAAGAATAGGACATTAAAAGAAATGATGAATATTATGCTTGTTAGTTCTTCCGCTCCTGATAACTTATGAAGGGAAGCTTTTTTATTTACATGTCATTTACAAAATAGAATTTCTTATAAGAAAACTGGAAAGACACCTTATGAATTATGGAAGGGTTATGCCCCTAATTTAAAATACTAAAAAATATAGGGGTGTCTTGCTAAGGTTATGTTGTCTGATCCTAAGAAAAGGAAAATAGGCTCAAAGACCTCTGATTGCGTGTTCATTGGTTATACTGAACATAGTGCTGCATATAGATTTCTTATTTTATGAAGTGATATGCTTGATTGTAATACTATTATTGAGACAAAGAATGCTGAATTTTTTAAACATATTTATCCACTTTCTGAAAAGATTTCTCATGCACCTATCGATAGAAATACTGATAAAAGTATTGATGAGAACCCTAATGAGAGATTGAGGAGTAAGAGAGCAAGGAAAGAATTTTTCTTTGGAGATGATTATTACACTTATCTTATTGATAGTGATCCTGTGACTTACTCTGATTCTATCTCTTTTTCTGATGTCCTGCTTTGAAAAAAAGCTATTAAAACTGAGATTGATTCACTTTTACAAAACCAAATCTGAGAGTTAGGTGATTTGCCTCTCAGAGCAAAACTTATTGGTTGGAAATGGATTCTCAAAAGAAAATTTCTTCCGAATGGTTTAATAGATAAATACAAAGCTAGGTTAGTTGTAGAAGATTTTACACAAAAATAAAATGTTGACTATTTTGATACTTTTGCCCTGATAACTAGAATTTCTTCAATACATATTTTGATTACTTTGGCTTCCATCCATAAATTTTTCATACATCAAATGGATGTTAAAATGACTTTTTTAAATAGTGATTTTGAAGAAGCGATATATATGATGCAACTTGAGTGCTGTATAGTTCCTGGACAAGAAAATAAAGTTTGTAAATTAAGAAAGTCTCTATATGGCCTAAAGCAAGCATCAAAATAGTGGCATGAGAAATTTGATCAAGTTCTGTTAAGTGATGGTTTTTCATCAATTGGTGTGGATAAATGTGTTTATTCAAAAATTCTTGATAATGAATGTATGATCATTAGCCTGTATGTAGATGACATGCTTATATTTGGTACTAATATTGATATAGTGCATAGTACTAAATATTTTCTAGCTTCAAAATTTGATATGAAAGATATGGGTGAAGCTAGTGTGATCTTCAATGTCAAAATCATAAGGAGAGACGATGGCATAATGTTGTCACAAGAACATTATGTTGAGAAACTTCTTAGAAAGTTTGATAATTATGTTGTGACATCTGTGAGTACTTATAATGCAAACACTCAATTAAAAAAAAATCGAGGCAATGCGATTGCTCAGTCTAAGTATGCTCAGATTATTGGGAGTCTGATGCATTTGCTAAACTTTTTTAGATCTAACATAGCTTATGCTATGTGTAGGCTGAGTAGGTATATGCAAAATCTCAATCGAGATCATTGGGATGCATTAGTCAGATTAATGAAATATTTAAAAGGTACTATAAACTATGGTATTCTATATAGTAGATTTCTCACTGTACTAAAAGGTACAGTGATGCTAACTGGATTTCGGATTCAGATGAGACCAAACCACTAGTAGTTGTGTATTCACTCTTGGTGGGGGTGCAGTTACATGGAAATCAACCAAACAAACTAGTATTGCTAGGTCCACCATGGAGTCAAAATTTGTATGTAGCTTTAGAGTTGGTTGGTTGTAAGGCTGAGTGGTTAAGAAATTTTTTAGCCGAGATGCCTTTGGGAATGAAACCAACACCTTCAGTGTTTATACACTGTGATTGCCAAGCAGCAATAGTCATTGCAAAGAACAAAGCATTCAATGGCAAGAATAGACACGTTCGATTGAGACATGATGTTGTAAAGCAGCTGCTAAATGATGAATCATATCCATCAATTATGTAAAGTTAGAAGTGAACTTGGCTGATCTTATGACTAAACCATTGAGAAGGAGATTAATTATCGAAACATGGAGGGGAATGGGACTAAAGCCAACTTAAGAAATCAACAATGATAGTAACCCAACCTATGCATGTGATTGGAGATCCCATGAAGTAGGTTCATATGGATAATAACAAGTCAATTATTGATCCTAAAGCACTATAAATTTATTAAGTCCCTCCTATGATGTGTGATTAGTGCTTAACTATAATCTTTGAGAGTGAGGTAAAGCTAAGTTCTTAATGAATCCCATATCCCTTATGGGTGGTGTATAAATTAGCAGTGTACATTTGATAGAATCACCTATATGAGTGTGGAGTAGGGCCACTTCTATGAGATTATGGCAAAATCTCTAGAGCACTCATGAAAAATCAGACACGCGCACGGCCTATTAGTGCAAAACCGCATCAAACAGCAGAGATTTGTGGGGTGTAATATGATTAGTGAGATCTCTAACTTACAACTAGAGTTGCTGGTTCATAGAAGCTAAATGCTTCATTAATAACTCTGTAAATTATATCTCATTTTTTCTAAATCTAGTTCATAGTTTAAAAGACACCAGATTCGAGGCATTTACATCCATATCTTTAGCCCGACAAAGTTTTATTTTTTATTTTATTTTTTAAAGTATATGGGGGATTGTTGTAAAGGAGTATTTAAAAAAATAAAAATAAAATAAAATAAAATATTTACCTAAATAATATTATTTTATTACTTGGTCATTTATTGCATAATCAAAATGATTTTGAAATAGTCTACCATTTCAAATAGTTTTGACGTTTCAAATGAGCCTACCAACCTACCACTTTTGAATTCTCACTATTTTAATTTGTTGGCCTTCAATTTGCCTAGCATGCAATTTAATGTGAATTGCACCGTTGGCTAGCTTTCAATGGCCAATAAACTGTTGGCATTCAATGGCCAATTATTAGCCATTGATTCTCTTTTCTTGGCTGGTCTCTTTTTCCCTATAAATATCAACCCTTTGGCTCTTTTTAAAAAATAAGCTTTGAGCCTTATTCCTTACTCTCCAAAAGTTTCTTTGTGCTAGGTTATAGAGTTCAGTCTCGGCTAATTCCTACTTTCCTTTATGATAGGAAGAGTCTATTGAATCCTGAGGGATAGTCATTTGTGCCAGAATTATCCTTAAGGACAGTACTTGCATGCCTCGGGCTAATCATAAGTTGATCATAATTTTCCAACACTACCCACATCTCATCATAAACTATCTATGAATCATAGAAGTAAATTAGAAGATAAAATAGAGATTGTGAAAATATATGCATACAACAATGATAGAGTAGGTGCCTAAAATAATTAAGAGCAAAAAAAGCATGGCAAAATGGTGTCAAGTAGATGATATATTCAAATAATTCATTTTTCTCATTCTTTTTGAGTTATTATATTTTTAAAAAAAATTATAGAGATATTCCTTAAAGTTTGATCGTTTTATACTTAGATCCCAAAAGAAAAAATTTTTGCCACCCATCAAAATTTTAAAAATATTACAACAAGCTCTAGCTGTCTGTCTCTATTAGGCAATATTATAATGTGAGAGTAACTAAGAGGTTATATTTCATGAAATATCATAAATACCCTTCTCTTTTAATTACTTTGGAGAATGGAAAAAATAGAGAAAAAATTGGGAAAAACATAAAAAGAAGGGTGGAAAAATTTTTCCTCTTTGCCATATAGATTGATCAATTTTTTTTCTTTTTTCCATTTTATTTCTCATTTCTTTCTCTTTGTCAGAGATTTATGGAAAGAAAAGTATGGAGAAAGATAGGAGGGAAACATTGATGCCGATGAGGACGTCTGTGAGGGTGAAGGTGAGGGTGGAGATTGGCGAAAAGCAGACGTCCATGAGGAGAAAGATGACGGTAGAGATCGGTGGGAGGTGGGCATCCATAAGAGGAGAAGGCCGACATCAGTGAGGGTGTCCGTGAGGGTTAAGGTGATGGCAGAGACCGGCAAGAGGTGGGCATCTATGAGGAGAAAGGTCAATGTTGGTCAGGGCATCTATAAGAGGGAAGGCGATGGTGAAGGCTGGCGGGAGGTGGGCATCCATGAGGAAGAAGGACGACATCGATGAGGAGTCCATTAGAGGGAAGGTGATGGTAGCGACCAGTAGAAAGTGGGCATCCACAAGGAGAAAGGTGACGGTGGAGACCGACGGAAGGTGATAAAGTGGAGAGCAAGGAGGTGGCATCCATGAGAGGGAAGGCGATAGTGGAGACCGACGGGAGGTCACGGTGAGTAAAGCAGGGAGGAACCATTTCTTCTCCTTTTTTCTTATCATTTCTCTCTCTTTTCTGTGATATATGGGAAGGAAAGCACCTGAGGGGGATCGGAGGGGAAGGTTGACGCCGATGATGATGGAAAGGAAGGCGACGGTGGAGATCGATGGGAGGGGTGGCGAGAGAATAGAGAGGAGGTTGGGGAAGGAGAAATTATGGCATGTACTGAGTCCAAGTGAACAAGCACAAATCTCAGAGTATATGCACATGCAGTGGATAGCATGCATTAGGCATTGATGGAATACAAGGGGTAACGTGGTGTGTTATCCACTGTGGGATTTCGCACGGCCCAATTGCACTCGAGGATTCAAAAAAAATGAAAAAAAAATTAAGTGTAAACTAAGGGTATTTTAGTCATTTCATCTTTTCTGTTAATGTTGTTAGCCAAAGATAGACAGATGGAGCTTTTTGCAACATTTTCAAAGTTTTGATGGATGGTTAAAATTAGTTTTTCTTTTAGGATCTAAGTGTAAAATGGTCAAACTTTAAGGAATATTTCTATAATTTTCTTTATGTTTTATTGTATTCTTTTTTTGAATTTTATTTTATCAAGAATTCTAAATCTTTTTACCAAGATATAGCATTTGTTTTTCTTGATCAACCATAAATGTTGGATTGACTTGTTCCATTTGACATTGAGATCCTCAATTTGTAGATTTATATTTTACAAAAAATATTTTTGGCTTATCCATTGGGATGTAGTGAAATAATTATGGTAAACAACACTGGGATAAAAAATATAAGTTGAAGAAACTTTCTGCAGAAATAATCATATTCAAACCACAATTGATGAGCATGAAAAATATCCTAAATGAGATGATTTTTTGTCATTATAGAGAAATAGTAGAGAAGAAATTTCTCATTCTTATAAGGAAGTGTTGATCAATTCTTAAGGTTAAATAGCTAAAACTTCTTACAAATGCTATAAGTCTGTTAGATGTATGTCCTAGAAGTCAATATGACTGACACATTATAATAAAAATAGGACATAATTTCGTACTTAATACATTAATTTGATCAATAAAAAGATAAATTTATTTTTTATTCAAGTATGATGTGTCCTTGAATCATTTATAGAATTAATATTTCGATACATATTCTTAAAGTGTTGAGAATTAGAGACATGTATTTAATTCCTAAATACTCTCGATCATAATATCATCATGAGAATGGTGATCGATCCGGATAGATCGATACACAGATTGCTTTCTTCGGTATAGATGAGTCTCTAATCTATAGTATAGAGACACTGAGCGATGAGTACGGATAGTTGTTAGAAAATAACTAGTACTGAGCATGACCATACGAGAGATCACTTGAATTTCTACTCGATCGTCAGCGATTGTCTCGATGCTATAGTTGTGTGAATGATCTTTTGATTTATGATGGTACGATTGCTCGTAGTGTGACTGCTGGAGTTTAACTGATACATAAATATGATCTCAAAGAGCCTTGTAGTGGATGTTGGCGACAGTTAGTCCACTGAGGAGTAGGGTGTGCATCAAGATGGAATTTATCGATCGTGATAGAAAGGAGTAGTCCTATGAAATTTGAGAGGCTAAGTCCGAGAGTCTGTGACCACAGTAATGTGATTGATAGAAAAGACTTTTCATAAGGATCACAATTAGATTTGAGCTGATCAAATCTATATATGACTGATGTTGAGATTTGATGATTTATCCATTATCTACTATCTAGTCGGAACTCACGATAGAGAGACTGAATCACACGTTAACTACACTTTGAGATTTATTTTCGATTCTAATGGATTGCTACTGCATACTGCTAGGAGTCACTGGTGGATTGTGAGAGCTCACTAGGATTGCTCAATATCAACAATTCTTGATGAGTTAGAGTGAAATTATTTCGATCTATTGAAAAGAGTTTCAATAATACTATGATAGAGATCATTGTATATCTTACTATCAGATAAATTGAATCTATAGAGTCATATAACAAAAAGATTAGATCTGAAATAAGTAATTGGACTTATAAAGTCTCAATTGGGTTTAGAAAAATCCTATTGGGTTCAGAATAACCTTGCTTGCACATGGTTGGACCTAATTTTTTCTTTATATTTGAATTTTTTATTTAATAAGATTAATTAAACTAAATTATTTGTTAATAATCTAAATGAATTAGATTTATTGGGCTCCAATTATTGGGTGCCTAAGATTTTGAATCAAATGAATTAAGAGTGAAAGTCCTTAATTAATTTTCTTGATAGTTTTGATTGGATGCCACTTGATTTGATCAAGTTGGACGTGTCCATCCATTAGAGGATATGTGGATCCTTTATGGGACATCCCATGGGTGTAAAGTGGGGTGTGATTTTATGGGTGCAAGGGCTCCAATAGTTGGCGCCTAATAGGTTTCCTAAAGGAAGTTAAATAACTAAAGGTATAAGGAAACCTAATGCAAATAGGACTTATATTAAGTGCTTATTTGGTTTTGAATAGGATTCAAACCTTATGCCTATTTAAAGAGGCCTCTCCTAAGATCCCTATGGACTTCAACCAGTAGCCCATGCCCCTTAGGAGAGTCCCCATGCCCTCTTTTCTTCTCCCCTCTCTTCTCCCTTGGAGGTCCAACATCCCAACCTTGGACATCCTCCATCTTCACACCCCAAAGGGGTTTGGGCATTCCACTTGATTGATGATTTCTACTCCCTGGTTGCTTCATTATTTAGGAAAGCAAAAGCAAGAAAAGAAGAAGATCAAGAAAAGGATCAAAGAGTTGATCGCGATCCAGGCTTCGTTCCGATTCGCAGGCTGATTTTTCTTAAAAAAAAAATAATTTTAAAAAAGCTATTCCAAGTTGATCTGAGTGGATATCTGTAGAGATCGGATACTTACGCGACTAAGAGAGAGAGCCTTTTCTCTTTCAGATCTAGATTTAAAGAAAGAAATTATGAAACAGGTATGTGATTCGATCACATATTCAATTTCAGCATATATTTAATTTCAGCATATGAAGTAGATCCTAGTAGTTTATATTTTATGCATACATGATATCGATTAAAAAGAGTTTAAATCTTTATTTTACTGATATATTTAGAAAAAAAAATTGAAACATACATGCATGCCGCGATATAGAAATTCCAACAGTGGTATCAGAGCTACGGGTTTCATATGCATAAAATTGACATACATATTTTGAAAAAAAATTAAAATCTGATTTTTTTTTAATACATGAATATATAGATAAATATTTTGAATCTAAAATTTATTTTAGATTTAATTATAAAATATATAGTTAATATGTAAAAGCATACATAGATCTGAATTTTATTCTAGAACGGTTTCTAGTTCATAATTATGTGATATGTAGATGCATGCATAAATCTAAAATTTTATTTGGCATAATTCATCATTTATATATGAGATATATAATTAATATTTAGGTCACAAAATTATTTTTAATATGATTCATGATTTGTATATGAGATATATGAAATCATGTATTGATCTAAATTTTTGTTTAGATCTGAATTATATAAACATATATGAGATATGTATTTATATATTAAATCTGAAAATTAGTTTCATGATTTCAAACTTATCTTTTATGTAAAAATTTAGATCTAAAATTTACTTTTAGAATCTAAAATTTGTATTTATACATGAGAATTTTGGTTATAAAAAAAATCAAAAATTAGGTCATATAATTAGATTGCATCTAGGATTTTTGATTTGAACATTATGAGTTTAATTCGATTAAGTAATTAATCAAACTGAGTTAAGTATTGATAACGATTAGATCAATTAAGTTATATGATCATACAATTGTTGTTGATCAAATCGATTAAATCTCATATATAGAATAGATTAACCTAAGGATCTAATTCAGCTCAATGGCTTTGAGCATGATTACTTGAGCTAACCTATTTGGATCAATTGATCTATTGGTATCTAAGGCAAGTAATTGAGAGATGGTTATTTAATTGATTCCATTAACTAACCTGATTAATTTAATGCTGTCTAAGGAAAGCAACGGGGGACCCCACCGATCTCCATTTATCTGGTCAATTTGGAAGATTGAGTCTTGAATAAGGTTGTTTGATGTTTTGATTTAGCCCATGCCAAATAGATCGATCATATGATGACTGATTAGATGAGATCTAAACCTAAACTTTCCATAAATATTAAGTCCATAGGTCTTCCACCATTGTAGATGTGCGGACATGCTACTGATGTTGATTGTTCTAGCTGGTTACAGTGGTTCAGTTGCATCGAGAATACGTAACCATTTTATTAGCAAAGAGTTGCTCCAGAGTAAGGATGGGGTTGGATCCAATAACTGTTAGGTGAAGGACCAATGACGGCCTTGCACCTGCTTATGAATGGTGGGTCAGGCTTAATTAAGGAGTGTGGTTAATAACTGTTAGGTGAGCCCACATGACTTACAGATCAAGTCGCTGCAACATGCTTAGAGAAGTATTTGGACAAAGAGTTGTTCACGCATCGGTGTGCATATTACCAATAACTTTAGGTGAGGGACATGGCATCGGTGGGACTGTAGCACCCACTAGGAATCTTTTTATCGCGTTAGGATTTCTGTTTTCCATTCGGGAGTGGAGAGATCTAAAAAATTAGTGGAGTCATTATTTATATCTTAAAGTCTCTAAAATAAATATAATTTTAAAGTATAAAAATTAATTTGAATCTCTACTCTCGTAGTCAAACAATGTCAGCCTCAAATCCTCTAGCATGCATTCTTGGATCCAATCGTTTGACCGGTACAAACTATAAAGACTGGCTAAGAAACCTCAGGATTGTCTTGACTTTTAAAAAACTAGGTTATGTACTCAATCAAAAATCCATAGTGTTACCAAACCATCCTACTGCTAAGCAAAGAGCTGCTTATGAAAAGTGGACGGATGAAGACAGTCGGGTTAAGTGCTATGTGCTGGCTTCTATATCAAATGAGTTACAAAGTTAGTATAAGAATATGCCCACTGTTAGAGCTATGATCACTCACCTACAAGAGTTGTATGGTGAGCAAAGCCGTACAGCGTGCTTCGAAGTGTCCAAAAAATTCTTCAATTTGAAGATGCGTAAAGGGCAGTCAGTCCATAAGCACTGTATGATAGTGATCAAGGACATTGAGAAGCTTGAGAAGCTCGGACTTGATATGCAAAAAAAATTGCATATGAATTTGATCTTTCAATCCCTTACGAGTTCATATAATAAATTTATTATAAATTTTTATATGAACAAATTTGATTGCACTATATCCGAACTGATCAATATGTTGGTCACTATGGAAGGGATCTTGAAGAGTTCAAGGGGTACTGTTTTCACTGTAGAGCAGACTTCTTCTAAGAGAAAGTCTAATTGGAAGAAGAAGATAAGATCCACTAAGAAACAGAAGAAAGAGAGAAGCCAAAGAAAGGCATTTCAAAGAAGGCTGAAGTAAAGAAAAAGTATTTCTACTGTGATGCTGAAGGCCACTGGAAGAGAAACTGTTCACTCTATCTGGAGAGCCTAAAGATAAAAAAGGATGATAAACCTTCAGAAGGTATGCTCGTAATTGAATCTAATTTTACAATTTCTTTTACTTCTAGTTGGATATTAGACTCTGATTCGAGTGCTCATATATGTACCTCAATACAGGGTCTAATAGAAAGTAGGAGGTTGAGAGAAGGTGACATGATCCTTCAGGTTGACAATGGAGCAAAAGTTGCTGCAGAAGTCGTTGGTACTTATCCTCTTTGATTATCGTTGGATTTTAGATTAGATTTAAAAGACTGTTATTTTGTTCCTGTAGCTAGTCGAAATTTGATTTTCATGTCTGTACTAGCATAGGAAGGTTTTGAATTTAATTTCAATAAAAATTTTTATTCCATTTATTTACGAAATAAATTAGTTGCATGAGGTCTTTTAATTGACAGTCTATATTACTTGCATATAGATGTGAATATGAATTTGAACAAGCAAATAGTGAGTGCCGTAGGTCAAAAGAGATCCAGAGATGAAATTAACCAGAAGTACTTGTGGCATCATAGAGTAGGCCATATTAGAGAGGACAAAATAAATAAATTAAAAAAAGATGAGATCCTTTGTTCTCTTGATCCAGAGTCGTATCCAGCTTGTGAATTTTATTTTCGAGAAAAAATAGCTAAGTTACCCTTTGTAGGACATAGGGAAAGGGCCACTGAGTTACTTGTCCTGGTACACATCAATATGTGTGGGCCATTTGATGTACAGATCAGGGATGGTTATAGTTACTTCATTATTTTTATCGATGATCTATCTAGGTATGGATATGCGTATCTGATGAAACACAAGTCTGAAGTCCTTGAGAAGTTCAAGAAATTCAAAAATGAAGTAGAAAGACAAACAAGCAAAATCATTAAGGTTCTTCGATCTGATCGAGGAGGTGAATATCTTAATCAAAAATTTTTGGGATATCTTAAAGATAGTGGCATAGTCTCTCAATAGA
Organism: Elaeis guineensis; assembly: GCF_000442705.2. Taxonomy (NCBI): domain Eukaryota; kingdom Viridiplantae; phylum Streptophyta; class Magnoliopsida; order Arecales; family Arecaceae; genus Elaeis; species Elaeis guineensis. The sequence goes on from NC_026001.2 coordinate 22,151,786, forward strand.
CTCCTCCCGGAATACCTCATCTCAATGGGGTATCTGAAAGGAGGAACAGGACCCTATTAGATATGGTCAGGTCCACAATGAGCTTTACTAATCTATTCTTATATCTTTGGAACATGCCTTATTAACCGCCATTCACCTATTGAATAGGGTTCCATCAAAATCTGTTCCTACCACACCGTATGAGATATGGTACGGTAAGAACATGAGTTTAGATTATCTTAAGACTTGAGGATGTCCGATCTATGTCAAGAGACAGATGGCTGATAAATTAGAGGATAGATATGTAATAGCTCATTTTATAGGATATCCAAAATAATCAATGGGATACTACTTCTACTTTCCACAAGATCATAATGTGATTATGAGTCGGAACGTCATATTTTTAGAAGAATAGTTTATTCGGGATGGTGACAGTGGGAGGCTAGTTGAGCTCAAAGAGAAGGTCTCTGAAGAGCAACGAGCTATAGATTCTTAGGAACCCATTATTTTTAGATCCTCTATTACCTCATAGATTTAGCAAGATCTTCCGACCTTCTGAAAGGTACATAGGTATGCTTACTGAGGAAGTAAAGAAAATATTTTTGTGAGAGATAAGGGTCATGATGATGATCCTAATACTTTTGATGAGACGATGTCTGATATCAATTTCGAAAATGATTAGATGCAATGAAGTTAGAAATTAACTCGATGCACTCAAACCAAATATGGACCTTAGTAGATCCACTTGAGGGTATAATATCCATTGGATGTAAATGGATCTACAAAAAAAAAATAGGTATCGATAGTAAGGTAGAGACCTATAAAGCTAGACTTGTGGTAAAAGATTATAGCCAGCACGAGGATATTGACTATCAAGAATCTTCTCGTTCGTAATCATACTGAAATCCATCTGCACTCTGCTTACTATTGCAGCTTATTATGATTATGAAATCTGGCAAATGGATGTGAAAACTATTTTTCTGAATGGATATCTTAAAGAAGATATTTATATAGAGCAGCCTTTGGGTTTCGCATCTGGTAATGGTGATCACAGAATCTACAAGCTGCAAAGGTCCATATATGGATTAAACCAAGCTTCTCAGAGTTGGAATCATCGTTTTGATAATGCGATCAAATCGTTTGATTTCATCAAGAATGAAGAGGAACTTGTGTATACAAAAGGGTCAGTGGAAGTGCAATAATATTCTTCATATTGTACGTGGATGATATTCTCCTCATTGAGAATGATATTCCCATATTGGCCACGGTCAAAAGATAATTGTCTAAAAATTCTTATAAAAGACCTAGGGGAAGTACCTATATTCTTGGAATAAAGATCTATTTGGATAGATCTAAAAGGATGCTAGGCCTGTCACAAAAATTATACATAGAGAAAGTGCTGGAGAGGTTCAAATTGAAAAATCTAAAAAGAATTTTATCTCTTAGGCATGGTATTAATCTTTCCAAGATGATGTGTCCAACCACATCTGAGAAAGTTCAACACATGAGTAGGATTCCTTATGCCTCAGCCATAGGGAGCCTCATACATGCCATGCTGTGTACTCGACCTGATATTATCCTTGCTGTGAGTGTCACGAGCAGATATCAGTCGAATCCAGATGAGGAGCACTGGATAGTTGTAAAGAATATCCTTAAGTACTTGAGAAAAACTAAAGATTTGTTCTTGATCTTGGGAGGAGGTTTTGAGTTATGAGTCGAGGGGTATACTGATTCAGACTTCATGTCTGATCCTGATGATAGAAAGTCTATGTCAGAATATGTGTTCGTTTGCAATGGTGGCATAGTCAGCTAGAAGAGTTCTAAGCAACCCATCATAGCGGATTCGATCACAGGGGCTGAATATGTCGATGCTTCGGATGCTGCAAAGGAAGGCTTCTGGTTCAAAAAATTTATCGTGGAACTTGAGGTTATGACATCGGATGCCATACCACTTTACTACGACAACAATGGAGCCATAGCATTTACTAAAGAGTCGAGGTCTCATCAGAAATCAAAGCACATCGAATGACGGTATCATATTATATATGACTATCTCAAAAAAAAAATATCGAGGTACGAAGAGTAGACTCCACGGACAATGTGACAGACCTACTGACAAAATAATTGAGCTAGCCGAAAATGAAAGTCCACTTTGAGAAGATGGGACTTAGATTAGTGGCCAATTGACTTTAGTCCAATGGGAGCTTGTTAGATGTATGTCCTAGAAGCCAATATGGCTGACATATTATAATAAAGCTAGGACATAATTTGGTACTTAATACATTGATTTGATCAATAAAAAGATAAGTTTATTTTTATTGAAGTGTGATGTATCCTTGAATCATCCATGGAATTAATATTTCGATACATATTCTCAAAGTGTTGAGAATTAAAGATATATATATTTAATTTTTAAATACTCTCGATCATAGTATCATCATAAGGATGGTGATCGATTCATAAGGTTCACAATTGGATTTGAGCTGATCGAATCTATCATATGACTGATGATGAGCTTTGACGATTTATCCATGACCTGCTATTTAGTCGGGACTCATGATAGAGGGACTAAATTACACGTTAACTACATATTGAGGTTCATTTTCGATTCTACTGGATTGTCACTACATATTGCTAGGTATCACTAGTGAATTGTGAGAGCTCACTAGGATTGCTCAGGATCGATAATCCTTGATGAGTTAGAGTGAAATTATTTCGACCTATTGAAAAGAGTTTCAATGATACTATGATAGAGATCATTATATATCTCACTACCAGATCGAATTGAACCTATGGGATCACACAACAAAAGAATTAGATCTAAAATAAGTAATTGGACTTATGAAGTCTCAATTGGATTTAGAGAAATCCTATTGGGTTCAGGATAACCTTGCTTGCATATGGTTGGATCCAATTTTCTCTTTACGTTTGAATTTTTTATTTGATAAGATTAATTCAAACTAAATTATCTACTAATAACCTAAATGAATTAAATTCACTAGACTCCAATTATTGGTGCCTAAAGTTTTGGATCAAATAAATTAAGAGTGCAAGTCCTTAATTAATTTTTTGATAGTTTTGATTGGTTGCCACTTGATTTGATCAAGTTGGGCATATCCATCCATTAAGGACGTGTGAATCCTTTATGAGATTCCCATGGGTGCAAAGTGGGATGTGATTTTGTGGGTGCAAGCGCTCCAATAGTTGGCGCCTAATAGGTTTCCTAAAAGAAGTTAAATAACTAAAGGTATAAGGAAACTAATGCAAGTAGGACTTGTACTAAGTGCTTGTTTGGTTTTGAATAGGATTTAAACCTTATGCATATTTAAAGGAGCCTCACCTAAGGTCCCTATTGACTTCAACCAGCAGCCCCACACCCTTTTTTTCTTCTCCCTTGGAGGTCCAACGTCCCACACCTTGGACGTCCACCATCTTCACACCCAAAAGGGGTATGGGCGTTCCACTTGATTGCTGATTTCTACTCTCTGGTTGCTTCATAATCTAGAAAAAAGAAAGTAAAAGAAGAAGAGAAGAAGAAGATTAAGAAAATGATCAAAAGTCGATCGCAATCCAGGCTTCATTCAGATTCGCAAGCTGATTTTACTTGAAGAAGAAAAATCAATTTTAAAAGGACTGTTCCAGACTGATCCTGAGTGGATACGTAGAGGTCGGACACTTGAACGGTTAAGAGAGAGCCTCTTCTCTTCTAGATCTAGATTTGAAGAAAGAAATTATGAAACAGGTATGTGATTCGATCACATATTCAATTTCAGCATATGTTCAATTTCAGCACATGAAGTAGATCGTAGTGGTTTATATTTTATGCATTTATGATAAGATTAAAAAAAATTTTAATCTTCTATTCTGCTGATATATTTAGAAAAAAAAAAATTGAAACATATATGCATGCCCCATATAAAAATTCCAACAAAGTCAACCAAAGATTTAACTTATATACTAAAATTAGAGGTCATGATATGTTTATTGTATCTTATAATGAGATTCTCCTCATGAAATAAACTAAAATATAGCTCATGTGATATAGTCACCATATAAGCTAGTCTTATGATAAGGGATGTTATGTAATCATCTTTACCAAACATCATCATAGAAGGATCAAATGATAGCAAAAGGTTCATTATTTTTCTTGGCAAAAGAACTCAAGGGGGCAACATATGAATTGGCTTGAAAAAGCCAATCACTCTGTAGCAAAATTACAGAGGAAACATGAATCAATTTGGCTTGATAAGGTTGATTGTTCAAACTAAAAAATTTATGAGAAAAATTAGCCAAAATTTATCAAAAATGGCTAATTGAGCAAGAAAAAAATGAATAAGAATTAAGATTTAGATTGGTGGAAAAGGCTCAAGCTATCAAAAATATCTAAATTAATCACTCAAACAAAGACTATAGGCTAAAGTTTATTTTGACCAACAATAATGGTTATAATTGAATTTCTACATCTAGTCATGGTCTGACTAATTTCTATTTGGATTAGATATTTAAGGATACATATATGTACTAAAAATAGAGAATAAGTGATTAATAAGTGGTCAATATTTCAAAAACCAATAATATTTTTATATTTCTTGATTATTCAATAAAAAAAATTGAATCAACTATTGGGTTCTGGCCACGTAGGAGAAAGTAATTTTTAAAAAATTTAAAACAACAAATCAATAACTTTATCAAATAAAATATCGAGCCGAACTCAAAATCCTAGAATCACTTTGTCGATCACGATTAAAGCAAATTCAAGCATGCAAAGAGATAAAAAATTATACTTTAATCAATATAAAAAAGTGACAATTGATGTTCTCCACAAGATCCCAAGATAAAAGTCCTCCAATAGTGATTCATACGGAAGTTGACCAAGGTCCTTCCCAACTGGTGCGCTGCTGCAGCTTGTCTTCTCAAAAATACTGTCGGCTTCAAACTTACGTCACGATCGCACCAAAATCCAATTGCTTTCGATCTCACCACTAGAACGATACCAAGAAGATACTCTTCAGATGTCATATAATCTAGAATTTAATTTTTGACTTCAACATATGAAAAAATCAAATCCTGGGGTACTCAAGCAATACTTACTAAAAATCTCACCATCTTTGTAGCAACTTTTGCCACTCAAATTTTTTTTTTAATTTTTTTTTAGATTTTTTTTATGTTTACCATATCTCCTCTCTTAGTCTCAACCAAAAATCACCATCAGAAACTATCTCAGACATCCCCTATAAATAGGAGACTAAGGAATGTCACATGAGACCATGGGGCGCCAACCTTTGGCTCTCCAACTTCCCACATGTCAAATAAATTTACCGAGTGAATTTTTGATGATTCAAATACTTAAAGTAGAAGACTCTCAGTTTTCTATTTTTCATAAAAATTTAAACTAAATTTGGCATCAAACATAGGAGAACTAATCGAGAATTTAAGGTAACGCGTAATAGTTAAGAGCCTTCGTTAAGAAGGACTCTCCACTTCTCACACCAATTTAAGGTGGGTGGCATTTATTTTTGCCGTGACTTCTCTACTTGAAACTCTTTCAAGTTAGATAAGGATCCAATCCAAATTGACCCAATCCCATTAGGTCAAAGCCAACTGGTCTAGATTAGTTCAAACAATTTGATCTAAACCAATTTGAGATCTTGGGTTAATACAATGTGCTAGCATATCAAATTAACCCATAAAATTTATATTAAACTCTAATTAGATCAAATCAAGATCAAATTCCAAAGTGTGTGATCCATTGGATTTCAAATCTAGCCAGCAGTGGATCCAAACTTTCGACGTAACCCTAATCTGATGAGATTAGGTCACCCAAAGAGTCCCAATCAACTTGGACTCTTCCAAATTGACTCCAAAATTAAACTCTTTTAATTCTGATAAATCTATAAGTCAAGATTGATATCTAGTATTGTATCATGACTATTTGAAAGATTTAAATTTTTGATGAAAAATTATCAAAATACTTTTCAGTGTTAAATTCTCGTGTAATTCAATCCTTCAGTCAAACAACATCCCAGATGAGCTGTGGGATATGAAAATATGTCAAATCCAATCATTTATCATTATGTATCTCGATCAGAAGGTGATGATTCAGTTGATGATACATTAAAAAATTTTTTAATTATCATCCTGCTTTGGCCAAAAACTTCATAATCATCATCCTATGAGATCATATAGGATGTTCGCTCCCTTATTAGGAGTGACTGATCCCTTATTGATCACTCACAACCTTTACGCACACTTCACCATATCTAAATATCTCACACAAGGATCAAAGAACCAACTAGGTAGTGAACCAAAATATGGATCCATGTACACAAGGTACCATGGTGACCTCAAATCTAAGGATCACTTACACAACTCCCACTAGAGAATCATCGGTTGACATATAAATAAGACTCCATCTGATATTTTCTCGTAGGTCAATTCAGTGAACTTATTCTCTAATGAGCATCCATATCCTTGTATTAGTGTCACTATATAAGTGGTCATGAGATCAACCATCCTCATTTCTGAGAATACATAAGACATGCCAGTCTTACCGATATCATTAATCTCTGACTCAATATACCAATGATTAGAAATATTTTGGATCAGAACTATTGAAGAATTAGATCTTACTGGTGTGATCTCATCATGGTCCTAAAATCATTGCCCAGACTCAATGTACCAATAACTAAGAATGTTTTTGATCTGGGCTATTGAGGAATTAGGTCTCACTGGCATGATCTCATCACGGCCCTAAGATCATTATCCAGACCTATGGAGTTTATTATAATCTTAAAATTAATAAGATGTAGCATATAATAGATCAAAACTATCTATTTTATTAATAATATAAATATCAATTTACATGAGTTTGGAAGATAAATTACAAAAATACCCTATTGCATCCCATTTGCGATTGGCTTATAGAGTATTATTCTTTCAATCTTTCACTTGCACTTAAAGTCAATCGCTCCTATACTTGATGCCCATGCTATCAAGATACCCGTGATAAGCTCTTAGTGAACAGATCTGCTATATTGTTCTTGGTGTCAACTTCTTCACGATCACATCATGTCTTTCGAAATCTTTCGAATGAAATGGAACCGTCTTAGGATGTGTTTGGATTTATGGTGAGACCTTAGTTCTTTAGCTTGAGCAACTACCCCAGTATTATCACAATAAAGGGACACTGGTTGTTCAATCTCTGAAACCACACTCAATTCTGTGATGAATTTCTTCATCCAGACGGTCTCCTTAGTAGCCCACTTGCAGCAATATACTTAGCCTCAGTGACCAAGACAGCAACAGTTTGCTGTTGAAATTTTTTCAACTTACTGCACCACCATACAAGGTGAACACATATCCAGATATTGATTTGCTATCATCCGGATCAGATTGAAAACTAGAATCGGTATAACCTTTTTGTTTTAAATCAGATCCACCATATATCAGAAAAATATCTCTAATCCTTCTCAAGTACTTGAGTATATTTTTCACAGCTTTTCAATGATCCTCCCCAGGATCAAACTGAAATCTGCTTACAATACCTAAGGCATAAGCTACATCAGATCTGGTACATAATATAGCATACATTATCGATCCTATAGCCGAAGCATAAGAAATAGAACTCATTCTATTCTTCTCTTCAGGTGTCTTAGGAGATATTTTATTAGAGAGTTGTATGCCATGACCTATGGACAAGTAACCTCTTTTACTTTTTTGCATGTTGAATCTCTTCAATACAAAGTCAATGTACCTAGACTGGGACAAGCCTAGCATCCATTTCGATCTATCCCTATAGATCTTAATACCAAATATATAGGATACCTCACCCAAGTCTTTCATAGAAAACTTTTGTGGTAGCTAAATCTTGACCGATTGCAATATCGGGATATTATTTTTAATGAGCAGTATATCATCCATATACAAGACTAGGAAGACAATAGAACTCCTGCTAGTCTTTTTATACACACAAGGTTCATCCATATTTTTGATAAAGCCAAATGATTTGACTGTCTCATCAAAATGGATGTTCCAGCTCCTCGATGCTTACTTCAATCCATAAATAGATCTATTCAGCTTGCATACCTAATTTGCTCTCCCACTAGAGACAAATCCTTCTGGCTGAGTCATATAGACTTTTTTCTCAAGATTTTATGAGGAAGATAGTCTTGCATTCATCTGTCAGATTTCATAATCATGATATGCTGTAATAGCAAGCATTATCCGAATAGACTTGAGAATGGCTACCGGTAAAAAGTTTCTTCATAATCAACACCTTATTTTTGTTTGAAATCTTTTGCCACAAGCCTGGCCTTATAGGTCTTTACCTGGCCATCTGCTTCAATCTTTTTTTTGAAGACCTATTTGCATCCTATTAGGGTCACACCTTCAGGTGCATCAACCAAAGTCCATACTTGGTTGGCATACATAGAGTCTATTTCGAATTTCATGGCGTTGAGCCATTTGTCAGAGTCACTACTTATGATAGCTTTCGAATAGATCGTGAAATTATCATTCTCAATGATGTGGGTTGTGTTGTCACTCTCAATGATAAATTCATACCTGAGTGGTATACTATGCACTCTACTTGACTTTCGGAGAGAAGTTGTGTGTAGTGGCTGTGCCTCAACAATAGACACAACTGGTTAAGAACTATTTGATAAATTCTGGATGGATTGTAGGTTTTAAACTTTCTCAAGTTCAACAAACCTCCCACAGCCTCCTTCTTGGATAAACTCTTTCTCCAAAAAATGGCATGCCTACCAACAAGCACTTTTTATTGAGTAGGGTTATAGAAGTAGTATCCTATACTCTACTTGAGATAACCTACAAACTTGTATTTTTCCGATCTAGCATCCAGCTTATGTCCATCAACATTTTTCACATAAGCCGGACAACCCCAAATCTTAAGATACTTAAGATTAGATTTTTTTCTTTCCATATTTCATATGGAGTGCTGAAAACAGATTTTGAAGGTACTTTATTTAAAATATATGCTGCAGCCTCGAGGGTATATCCCCAAAAAGATATTGAAAGATCCATGAAACACATCTTGGACCGCACCATATCTAATAAGGTGTGATTCCTCTTTTTCACAATTTCATTTCATTATGGAGTATAAGGAGGTGTCTATTGAGAGAATATTTTATTTTGTTTCAAATAATCGAAAAACTCACTAGATAAGTATTCTCCTCTTCGATCCGATCGAAGAGTTTTAATACTTTTACCAGTTGTTTTTCGATCATTCTTTGATACTCTTTAAATTTGTTAAAGACTTCGGATTTGTATTTCATTAAATACACATCCAAATCTTGACCTATCATCAGTAAACATGATGAAGTAAGAGTATCCATCTCTGGCTTGAGTCGACATTGGACCACATACATCAGTATGTACAAGGTCCAAAGTGTCACTCGTCTGATCTTCATGTCCGATAAATGGAGTCTTGGTCATTTTTTTATGAGGCAAGATTCACAAGTTCCATATAATTCATAATCATAAGGATCAAAAAAATTATCTTTGTATAACTTGTTAATCCTTGACTCATTTATATGGCCAAATCGGTAGTGCCAGAGGTATGTGACATTCACATCCTCTCTCTTTCTTTTCTTCAAATTATCAACATGAAGCATATTATCATTAAGTGAAAGAAACATAAGACCATTATCAATAAAAGTATTTTCATAATATTCATTAGAAAAATATATAGAACAACTATTGTTCTTTGCAATTATTTTAAAATCTTGTTCCCATAACAATGGTACAAAAATAATGTTTCTAACAATATTTAGAATATAATAACAGGTCTTCAGTTCTAAAATTTTGTCCGAAGGCAACTTTAAAATCCTGGTTCCTACGGCTTCGGTCTAAATGGACTCTTCACTAGCGCCGAATAGCTCGAAGTCATTTTTATTCAGATTCCTTACTTTCTGTAGATCCTGTAATGATTTGCAAAGATATGAACTACAGGCGGTATCTAATACCTAAGAATCTGATATTGAAGCACTTAATAATAAATTAGTTTGTATCATATACAAGCCTTTAGCAATATTTGCTGATTTTACGGTTGTAAGGTACTCCTTGCAATTCCTCTTGCAGTGGCCCTCCTTGCCACATTGATAACAAGTACCTTTGGTGGAGACCTTCTTCGCCTTTTTCTTAAAGATGCCAGCCTTAGGGTTCAACTTTTTCTTGGAACTCTTCTTTGCCTTCTTCTTGCTGATCTTATCAACATGAAAAATCTGAGCCTTTTCACTCTTAAAATAGCTCTCTACTATTTTCAGCATGTTCAGCAGTTCTGACAAGCTGATGTTTAGTTTGTTCATGTGATAATTAATGACAAATTGAGAAAAGAAGTCAGAAAGAGACTGTAGGATCAAATCCTGACTCAGTTCACCATCCATGGCAAAATTCTGTTGTCCCAGATGAGTAATCAAATCAATCATCTTAAGAATATGCATTTGCACGGAAGAACCTTCAGTCATATGGGCACGGAACAATTACTTCGATATCTCATATCGAGTAGTCCGACTTTATTCCCCATATAGCTCCTTAAGATTAAGAAGAATAGAGGGAATGTCCATGTCCTCATGCTGCCTTTGGAGCTCGTTGCTCATTGAGGCAAGCATGATACATTTGACAGTCACACTGTCATCTTTCCGTATTTTGTATGTGGCCTTATCCTCCTTCGAAGCATCTTCCTCAAAAGAATCTGGAGTAGGAGTATCCAGAATATAAGAGACTTTCTCTTGAGTGAGAATAATTTTCAAGTTCCTTAACCAGTCGACATAGTTAGGTCCAGTCAACTTATTTGCATCTAGGATACCTCTAAGTGAAAGTGAGGATGCCATGTGGTAGTTAATCTACAGCAACAAAAACATAATATAAGCGGACAACTCATGATGACATGCACAATTAGACTCAGACTTTTATCTAGTTGTGTCTCGCATTATTTTATCGAACTTCATAACCCTCAAGTATGAAAATCGAGAAACATTCTAATATTTCTTAGTGGGGTTGAGATCTCTATTCCTCACAAACACCTTATGGATAGCATAACAAGCATTCATGAGTTCAAGAGTAGGTAACTCTTTACCAATTGTACCTTTATAATTTTCAACATCATTCACTCTGGCCTCTAGATCACATATAGTCTTGTGGATAGCACAACAAACTATAGTATTCTGGTTAAGTTGACTCTTCAATCCCATATGGTTATACTTAAACAATGCTGTCCTTGTGGATAGCACAATAAAGCAACACCATTCAAACATGCCATAAGCATCAATATGCACTTGATCAACATCATGTTAATTTCTATAGTAAGTCTTGTGGATAGCACAACAAGCTTACTAAGATCTTGACATACTCTATCGACCAAGTTTGAAAGAAGACCCTTGTAATGTCTACATCACTAATCAATCTTAGTCCAAAAATCAACAAGACCAAATTGATCAGGTAAGTAGGTGGGAGGCTCTCTGTAGCTTTTCTAGACACCAACAGAGTTGGCCAGGCCAGCATATGAATCTAATGAGAAAATCACTTTTGATATTTTTTTTGACATCAATTGATCTTAAGAATTCAACTTTTGATTAATAAAATAAATTCTGACATTACAACTTAATATAATTTTTTACAAGAGACTTTAAACTGGTCTCAGCACATCCTAACTACAACCATAGAAAATGTACACTACAAATTATGTAATTTGATATATTTTTATTATTCTAAATAGCAATCATATGACATACTAAAATCATATAAGAGTACAATGGAAATCAAAATATATATCAAACATATCAAAAAAAAATAGCAAACCCTAATCACATTAGGCATGCTTTGCACCCTTAATAATACATCAATTTGAGCATCATACAACCACAATAATACAAATTTCAAAATTATTATAAATTAATAATTTAATAACTAAAATTATGTATCATGGCATATATAAAGTCAAAAATAATTTTGAGTTTAAAGGATTGATGCTATAAATCAATGCAAATTTTTTTTGACAAGATACGCATAAGAACGATTCTATGCACAACTATTGTACTTATTTGATCAAATCAGATAAAGGTGCCTCTGATACCACTATTAGATTCTGACCATACAGTAAAAAATAATTTTTAAAAATTTAAAATAAATAAATTAATAGCTTTATCATATAAAACTATCGAGCCGAACTCAAAATCCTAGAATTACTTTACCGATCACGATCAAAGCAAATTCAAGCATGCAAAGAGATAGAAAATTATACTTTAACCAATATAAAAAAGTAGCACATTGGTGTTCTCCATAAGGTCCCATGGTAGAGGTCCTCCAACAGTGATCCATATAAAAGTTGACCAAGGTCCTTCCCAACCGATGCGTTGTCGTAGCCTTGTCTTCTCAAGAATACTGTCGACTTCGAACTTGCATCACGATCATATCAAAGCCCAGTTACTATCTATCTCACCATCAAAATGACACCAAGAAGATACTCTTCAGATGTCATATAACTTAAAATTTAATTTTTAACTCCAACATATAGAAAAATTAAATCCTAGGACACTCAAGCAACACTTGCTGAAAATTTCACCACCCTTGTAACAACTTTTGCCACTCAAAATTCTCTTTTTTTTCTTCAATTTTTTTCTTCAATTTTTTTTTTATATTTTTCATATCCTCCCTCTTAGTCTTAACCAAAAATCACCATCAAAAACCATCCAGGGCATCCCTATAAATAGGTGACAGAGGGACGTCACATGAGACCATGGGGCACCAACCTTTGGTGCTCTAACTTTCCATGTGCCAAATAAATTCATCAAGTGAATTTTTTATGATTTAGATACTTGAAGTAGAAGGATGCTCAGTTTTCTACATGTCATAAAAATTTGAATTAAATTTGGCATCAAATCAGAGGAGAACTGATCAGTAATTTAAGATAATGCGTAATAGTTATGAGCCTTCATTAAGAAGGACTCTCCACTTCTCACATCAATTTAAGGTGGGCGGCATTTATTTTTTATCGTGACTTTTGGTGGACATGGAGGACTCCTTCTCCACTTAAAATACTTTCAAGTTAGATAAAGATCCAATCCAAATTGATCCAATCCCATTAGGTCAAAGCCAACTGGTCTAGATTAGCTCAAATAATTTGATCTAAATCAATTTGAGAACTTGGGTTAATACAATGTGCTAGCATATCAAATTAACCCATAAAATTTATATTAAACTCTAATTATATCAGACTATAGTCAAATCTCAAAGTGTGTGATCCATTGGATTCCAAATCTAGCCAGCAGTAGATCCAGACTTTCGACGTAATCCTAATCCGATGAGATTAGGTCACCCAAAGAGTCCCAATCAACTTAGACTCTTTCAAATTGACTTCAAAATTAAACTCTTTTAATTTTGATGAATTTATAAGTCAAGATTGATGTCTAGCAATGTGTCATGACTATCCGAAAGATTTAAAATTTTGATAAAAAATTATCAAAATATCATTCAGTAGCAAGTTTCCGTATAATTCAATCCTTCAGTCAAACAACATCCCAGATGAGCTGTGAGTATAAAAATATGTCAAACTCAATCACTTATCATTATGTATCTCGATTAGAAGGTGATGATTCAATTGATGATGTATTAGAAATCTTTTTCTCATTATCATCCTGTTTTGGCCAAAGACTTTTATAATCATCATTCTATGAGATCACATATGATTTTTGCTCTCCTTATTAAAAGTGACTGATCCCTTGTTGATCACTCACAACCTCCATGTACACTTCACCATATCCAGAACATCCCACACAAAGATCAAAGAACCAAGTTAGGTAGTGAACCAAAATATGGATCCATATACACAAGGTACCATAGTAATCTCAGGTCTAAAGATCACTTATACAACTCTCACTAGAGAATCATCAGTTGACATATAAATAAGACTCCATCTGATATTCCTTTGTAAGTCAATTCAGTGAACTCATTTTTTAATGAGCACTCATATCCTTGTATTAATGTCACCATACAAGTGATTATGAGATCAACCATCCTCATTTCTGAGCATACATAGGATATATCAATCTTATCGATATCATTGATCTTTCACTCAATGTACCAATGATTAGAAATATTTTAGATCAGAACTATTGAAGAATTAGATCTCACTGGCATGATCTCATCATGGTTCTAAAACTATTGTCCAGACCTATGGGGTTTATTATAATCTTAAAATTAATAAGATGCAGCATATAATGAATCAAAAATATCTATTTTATTAATAATATAAATATTAATTTACATGAGTTTGAAAGATAAATTACAAAAATATCCTATCGCATCCCATTTACGATTGGCTTATAGGGCATTATTATTTCATCAACCAATCTCATGATTGATAAGCATAAAGATATACGTAAATTACTTCATCATTATAATCGATAAGCATAAAAGTAAAGACTCATTATTATAGGCGATGACTCAATTGGCATAGTCAATCTATTCAAAATTGATCGTTCTTTTATCTGATAAATATGGTTTACCTATTCTAAATTATAGGTTATATCTTTATTGATAAGTATGAGCAATCAAGATTTACATCACACTTGATAAGTCTAGTTGATAGGCTTGTGATATAACTCATAAATCTAGTTGATATGCTTGTGATATAACTCAGCACATGTGCTTTCTTGTGTATAAAAGCCTGTGGTTATGATCAATATATCATTTCTGATCATTACTTGATGACTGATTGATCTCTATTTATCTATTTTATCTAAAATATTTGTTTTGATTAAACTGCACCCCCACCTAAGGAGAGGGGGGAGAGGCAATATTTATACTTAATAGTTAATTATCGTGAGTAAATATCATAATGATATAAATGATGCATTGATCCAAATTTATTAAATTATTCATGTATGATACTTGAAGTAATTAAGAGTAGCCATTTATTGCTCATATGAGATGCCATATTTGGGTAGTTGGTTATGAAATTAACTTTTCAAAAAAAGGATATAAGGATAATAATGTTATTTTCATCTTCTAAAATCTTAGAATTATTCTTTGTAAAAATGAAGTATATCCTTTGCCATACCTATACACCATACACCTTAACCATCCCACTTCATTCTAATTCTTTCTCAATTTAGATCTCTATTACAAGGATAGGACCATATAAATTTAGTCCGAGGGAACTATTTTTGACTAAAGATTGATGAAAAGAGAAGATATATGGATTAGTTTTTTAGATGAAAGCCAAATAATTTTATAGACACCCCAAGCATCCTTATCCAAGTTATATGGCATAAATGTAATAAGTGATCATGTTTGTAAATCAAAAGCTCCTTAGTTTGGGTGAGTCTTCATCCTACTAACCATTTTTCTTTTCTTTGATTAATCCTAAATTATTCAAGTCTCACTACTCTAACTTGATCAATTGTATATTTAATTGAATCCAATTATACTCAGTTGCATCAATTAACCCATTTTGTCACCATGAGATCTCAATTTATACATCTCAATTTAATTTTACTGATTTTAAGTCATTATATATCTAATTCACTCTTAATTTTACTTGACTTTGCTTCCTTATTGACCAATCCTTAGTTTTCCTAAATGATTATATTGCTAATTTTTCCAAATTAATCTAAATAGGTTAATAAAAATTCACCTAATCTAGCCTAATTTACCAACTCATTCCAATTCTCTCCTAGTTACTAATTTTACTACATCTCAATCTCAATTAATAATTTTAGGATTCACTTAGACTTCTTCATGCCTAATTTGATCAAATTCCACATATGTAAATCGACTGGACCAAAGTCAGTTGACTTATGAGTTTAAATTTGCTATTTTTTAGACTACATTAAACAAGACCAGATTGGACACTCATTTGAACCATGACCTTCCCTTAAAACGTAAGTGTTATAGTTAAAGTTTTACATCTTTATCTTATTAATAAAAATCAATCAAATTATCTAGAAATCTATCCAAATACATTAAAAAAATGAAAAGGGATGAGAATATCGGGTAGAAATAAAAACTCTAACTAATTTTTTTTTTTAAAATTGAAAAAATGGAAAGACTTCAAACCATCAGGTCAATGAGAAAGTATCCCATCAGTTAATCATATTTTGATCTAGCTCTTTTCTTAAGTCAATAATTGGATCTCACTTAGCATCACTTTAACCTTTCTTTAATTCAAAAATTAAACTCTACCATTTTTTATATTATAACAATTTCAGGATTCAATCACATTGTTCTAATGGCATATATATAAAAATACAAGTAATTTGAGTTGAAATTGATGATCCGTAAAAAATTAGATAAATATGATAGATGTTGTAGTAACATATAGATGCATGCCGCTGTTAATCAAATTTTTATTAGATAATTGACTCTAGCATACCATGTTGCTAAGAAGATTTATGAACTTTGAATATTTCATCTCTGAAGACTCCAACTAAAAGAGTCCTGTTGAACCTGGGCAACCAACAAATCCTCTCCAAATCATGAATTCTCGATCATCTCCAATCGTGATACTCTTCTTGGACCAACAAGAAAAAAAAAATAGATATTCCCATCCACAAAAAGAGTATTCTAACCCATGACCTATCATGGCAAGAGCAATCTCTTCATGCTCAATCCAAAAACCCTAACCTATGATCCACCTCCTCACACCCGCCTCCTCCCCTATTTGAATAGTCGTCAGTCTATTAGTCTCTTCGACTCAGCTTGTTAGCACTCTCCTTTTTATCAATATTGAATACGGCTAAAAAAGTATCAACAGTATTGAACATCAACAACAACATTCCTTATGAGTTTTTCTTTTTCTCAAAGGAGTCTTTTTTATGATTTCTCTATCATATTTGGTTCGATGGGACATCTGATTTTGTTAGATGAAAAGATATTTTTTTTTTTAATTTTATTTATATTATATCTTGCCATTGCGTGTTCTATGCATACATTTGCATTAATTTTTGTCCTAAAATTGCTACAATTTTCAACTTGAGACATGCAAATTTTTTTTGTTATTTCCGTTTGGTTGATTTTGGTTTCAAAGTGCACTTTTGCAATCATAAGATTGAAGATGACCTAGAATTTAATGTATTTAATGTAAGATCCATAGTATCACATGTTGCCCAGCTATGCAACCCAAGAGGGGGGGTGAATTGAGTTTCTAAAAATTTTAAGCCCAACAAATAACTTATGAAGAACAAAACAATGGCTTTAAATCAATATTAATTATCTAAAGTAGTATTGCAAGGATATAATAAAGAAATAAGATAAAGCGATAAAGCACACCACAAACACAAGGATTTATAGAGGTTCGGTGCTAACCTTGCACCTACATCCACTCCCCAAGATCCCACTTGAGAATTTCAATCCACTATCCTTTGTATTCAACCCGAATACAAAACGTCGGAAACTCTGACACTAGCTATCCCAAGCTAGAATACAAGACGTCGGAAACTCCGACCCTAGCTATCCCAAGCTAGAACACTTGTTTCCCGGGTACAAGCAAACCCAAAACACTCCGATTTCAGGTTCGGATCAACCTTTCCTTGTTTTGGAAATCCTCCAAAAATAAGAGCAAAAACTCACAAAGAGTAAGAATATTTAGAGCACAGATTAATACAATAACAGCTCCTTAAATGAGCAAATATAACAATAAAAGTTTTACTCAAATGAAGAACCCCTTTTTCAGATTTTTTCAAGATGAATGAACGGTTGAACGCTTAAGAAGAGGTTGATTGTTGATTGAAGATCTCTTGAAAGCTTTGAACGATCTCTAGATCAAGGTTGAAACGATAGGCGTAAAGAATTCTCTCCTTGAAAGATCTTCCTTTTCTCTTTCACAATCTCTCTGGTATATTGTGGATCCTCTCTCTTTTTCTCTATGGATATTTCGTTGATCTCAGGCTTTTTCTTGCAAATTTTGGATCCTCTCTTCTGTTCTTCTCTTTTTCCTCTCTTTTTCTTCACATTTGATTTCACGTTTGATCCGCTATTTAATCTGCAATTTCTTTCATCAAATTAAGCATTTTGTAGCATTAGAAGCAAGAGAAAACAATTTAGGCAGATAAAGAGCCGTTAGAGGATTTTTAGGAAGCATAAATGGTAATTAAAACGGGCAAAAAAATAGCCGTTGCTGACATTTTCCGTCGTAGGGGTCGACTCATGAGTCGACTCATGCTTCAGGGGTCGACTCATGAGTCAACCTCTGTTGCAAAAATCAGAGAATGCTTTTCTGGAATTTCTTGGCTCAAATTAGCAGGGGTCGACTCATGAGTCGACTCATGCCTTGTGGGTCGACTCATGAGTCGACTCACAGGTCGTGCCAAGCCAGAAAACTAGCATGCCAAGGAGAAGTTTTGCGTGCCAATCAGCTCACAGTGCCATGAGTTGACTTATGAGTCGACTCATGCACTTCAAACCTTCATAACTTCAAAAATATAAGTCCAAACACAATGAAATTTTCACCAATAGATTTCAAATTATTTGTTCTACCAAATGGTACTATCAAATCAGGATTTTAGTGAAATTATGATTTTGCCCTTGAAGAGCATAAGGACTTTTTCATTTTAAAATATGTATCCCTTCAATCTGCTTTGTAATCATCAAAATCAATCTAGGAGCAACAATCTCCACCTTTTTGATGATGACAAAACATATGAATAAAAATATTTATGTTAAAGCATTAATTTCAAAAGAATCCATTATAGGTGTTTATACTTGAAAAGAGTATGATTCTTTTGGCATGTAATATAAATGCAAAAATAGTTTGTCCATTTTCTTAAAGATTTGAAAAGGGTATTAGATTATTTTGAGTTCAAGATATATCAGAGCAAGAGAAGATAAATAACTTTTTCTATGTATCAGAGCAAAAATAATTTTTACAATGATATCAGAAAAGATTTTATAATGTATCAGAGCAAGAAAATTTTTAATGTATCAGAGAAAATTTCATACAGTATCAGAGCAAATGTTATAATATATTAGAGAAATCTTCACACTGTATCGGATCAAATGTTATCATGTATCAGATCAAGTTGAAAGAAATTGTAGGATGTATCAGAGTAAAACAAATTTCTTATTGATGTATCAAGGTGAGTAAAATTTCAAAAGCAAGTTTGAATATCAGAGCTTATATATAAAAAAAATACTTATTTGCATTGTACTCATGATTTTGCTTTTGATGGATAACTTTTTTGTTAAAGTTCTGTCTGATACCAAATTTTGATACCAAAATTTCTCAAAGTTTTGTTTAATCTTTCAATCCTTGTTTTTGTCTAATTTCTCCAATATTTGTTTAATTTCTTCAATATTTGTTTTAATTTAATTTCTCCCCCTTTTTCTCATAATTTAGGATTTTGTTTTTTGTCTAATTTTAATTTTTGTTTAATTTTAATTTCTCCCCCTTTTTGACATCATCAAACATAGTTAACTCTTTCTTTTCTTTTTCTGAAATATTCTTTAATTTCTTCCTCTTTAGAGTTTTTCACAGATGTTTGCTCCTCCTTAATATAGCAATTATCAATAGCAAACAACAACAAGGAGAAGATAATACTTCAATAGATGTATCAGAGATTGAAATATAACCAAAATATAATCATTACAAAGATATAGGTAAAAGATGATTTCATTAATATCATAATTGTTTCAATACATAAAATTCAACCAGCTAAATGTCAATACATGGCCCCAAGGTATAGATCTTAGAACAAGATACTAACTCCTAAGATCTAGATAAGTCAATGATCAAGATAAATCATGGATCGGAGTCATCGGATATGGTATGAGAAGATGATGGATCAGAAGTGCGTTCTCTACCCCGTCTGCCTCTGCCACGAGATGAACTGGGAGGCTGAGAACGCTGAGATACTAGGGCTGATACCATGAGTCTGATAGAATCAAGTACGTTCAGTGCTCTGGAAATAGATTGAAGTAGAGCAGTGAACTGGGTGGTAGCATGCTCACTCGATCCTCTGATCTCTTTCCTCAGTAGCTCATATCCACCTTCTAATGCTCCTCTGAGCCTTCCAGCCTCTGCAGTGAGGTCTGTGACCTCAATAGTAGACTCCTGTGGCTGGGGATGGGCCAATGCAAGAACTTGCCCCTGTAAGTCAAGAACTCTGCCAGTAAGTCTCCAGATTGTATCCTCAAGCTACTGTATCCTGACGGACTGATCTGAAATCATCTGAAATACATTGGAGATGTGGGGAGTAATGGTCTGATCAAAAGAAGTAGCTCCAGGTGCAAAAGAAGTACTACTCCACTGGCTAGACAACAAAGAAGCCACACGCTGAGATATATGCTCGATCTGATCATCAGCCAGTCTGAACTCTGATGGAGGTGCTCTGCTCTCTGGCTGATACACTGGTGTGGGCATCCTAGTAAACTCAGAAGGGCCAGCCTCAGTATCAGGAATGAACTGGGTATCTGGTAAAGCTGCCCTGAAATCATGTACAGGAGAAGATGGACCTTCTTCTTCTACTCTGCCTTCAGTTCTGTCTTCAGCTCTTTCCTCAGCTCTCTCCTCAGCTCTTTTTTCAGAGCCCTTGATCCAACCACCAACAGTCTTTGTAATTCCCATTCGGTGCAGGCTGTGTTGGTTGAAAGTGTCCACATGTGAGAGCTTGGTAGGTGTCTCCCCCTCACAGCTAACTCCAAACCTCCTAAATACTCTAGTAAGGGCCATACCATAAGGCAAGTGTGCCTTGGATCTGTTCAAAGTTTCTCTCATGGCCTCTATCATAAGTGCAGGGAGGTTTAAGGGGGTCTGAGTGATGATATGAAACATGACACATACATCTCTGCCAGATAGTAAGTCATGTCTACCACTCCTAGGAAAGAATAGTTTTGTCACAATCTGATGCAGGACCCTCATCTCAATGGACAGTAGCTTTGCTTCCAATCTGTTTAAACTTCCTGAAAAATCTTCTCCTAAGATAATTCTGATTCCTTCTTCTTTAATTGGGAGTTCCATATATGAGTATCCTTCACTAGGCAACTGAAGTATCTCTCCCAATATCCTAGAATCCAAACAGATGTCAATCCCCTTTACAGTTGAAGTCACAGACCCGTTTCCATAATTTAGGTTCTGGTAGAACTCTCTGACTAGATCAACATAGGTGACTTTCTTAAGAGAGCAATAAAGTTTCCATCCTTGATTTTTGATCTTGGTAGCAAAAGTAAAGCCTTCTTTCTCAAAGAACCGAAAATCTATATTTTTTCCGGTTTCTACTTTTCTATCAGAAAGAAGTTTTATATCGGGGCTTATGGAGGATTGAGAGGGACCTTGAGCAGGTACTGAAACTGGATTGGGAACACTGGAAGACTGAGCATGCCTTTTCTTTCGGACAATTTCCTCAGGCTCACGGATTGATTTCCTTCTTTGGGGAAGTTTCATCTTTGGAGCCATATCCAATAAAGTGGTAGACAAGAAGACTTGAATTCAGTGGAGGAGGGATCTCAAAAGAGTAAAGAAGAATTTTGGTGGAGAAAAGAAGTGGATTTTGACTGAACGGTGAAGTTCTAGGGCACGTTCAAACCACGCCAAGCAATGCGAGAAAGCACAGAAAAATCCTTTTCAAGGAGGCAATTTTTGGTGGAGAGGAGGAGGGAGAATTGCCTCGAAATTGATCCTTGGATTTGGAGCAAAACAAAAGTTTGGAGAGGACGGCTTTCGGAAGAAGAACGATGAGAAGATGAGTCGTCTCACAAACAGGGTTTCCCGTTTTAAAAAAAATGAACCCGATGGAAGTTGGTGGGATTTACAAGTTTGCCATTGAGTCGACTCATGGGGGTCGACTCATGAAGTTCAGAAATTCAAAAAAAATGCAAATAAATTCCAAAAAAATTTGAAATTTTGGGAGAAGGAATTTTGCTTAATGATAAGTTTTTAGAGAAATAAACCTGAGCTTTTGGAATCAGGATAGTTATTGGAAATTGAGCTCTAAGAATATTTGATAATAATTAAGAGAAGTTTAGGCAAATGGATCTAGAATTCCTAGATTTCTCCTAATTTCACAGAATCTATCCTCACTAAGGGCCTTTGTAAAGATATCAGCTAATTGATTTTCAGTGCTAATATATTCAAGAATTATATTTTTGTTTTGAACATGCTCTCTTATGAAATGATGTCTTATTTCAATATGTTTAGATCTTGAGTGTTGTATTGGATTTTTAGATAGATTTATGGCACTTGTATTATCACATTTTATTGGTGTTTCATTAAGTTTGATTCCAAAATCTTTGAGTTGTTGCTTAATCCACAAGATTTGAGCACAACAACTTCCGGCTGCAATGTATTCGGCCTCAGCCATAGACAGTGCCACCGAATTTTTTTTCTTGCTAAACCATGAGATTAGGTTAACTCCAAGAAATTGGCAAGTTCCGCTTGTGCTTTTTCTATCTAATTTACATCCAGCAAAATCAGCATCAGAATATCCTAATAAATTAATTTGTGAGTCCTTAGAGTACCATAACCCTATAGTTTGTGTACCATTTAAGTATCTAAGGATTCTTTTAACAGCATTCAAATGAGATTCCTTAGGATTAGATTGATATCTTGCACATAAGCAAACACTAAACATGATATCAGGCCTACTTGCAGTTAGATATAATAATGAGCCAATCATACCTCTGTAGTATTTTAAGTCTACGCTTTTACCTTCATCATCCTTGTCAAGCTTACTTGAGGGACTCATTGGTGTGCCAATAGGTTTGCAGTTCTCCATTCCAAATCTTTTGAGTAGTTCCTTGGTGTACTTGCTTTGGGTGATGGAGATTCCCTCTTTTGATTGTTTGATTTGGAGTCCGAGAAAGAAAGTGAGTTCTCCCATCATGCTCATCTCGAACTCTCCCTGCATAAGCTTAGCAAAGTCTTGACAAAGGGATTCATTAGTAGACCCAAAAATTATGTCATCAACATAAATTTGTATAATTAGCATATCATTTTGGTTTCTTCTAATAAATAGGGTTGTGTCTACATTGCCTCTTGAGAAACCATTATTTAGTAGAAATTTGCTTAGCCTTTCATACCATGCTCTAGGTGCTTGTTTTAGACCATATAAAGCTTTATTTAATCTAAAGACATGATTGGGAAAAGCATGATTTTCAAATCCAGGGGGTTATTCTACATATACTTCTTATTTAAAAATGCACTTTTAACATCCATTTGAAATAGTTTGAATTTCATAAAGCAAGCATAAGCAAGTAGAAGTCTAATGGCTTCTAATCTAGCAACAGGTGCAAAGGTTTCATCAAAATCAATTCCTTCTTCTTGATTATATCCCTTAGCAACCAGTCTTGCTTTATTTCTAATTACATTTTCATGCTCATCTAATTTGTTTCTAAAGACCCATTTTGTGCCAATTATTGAATAATCTTTAGGTCTTTTTACTAAGGTCCAAATATTATTTCTTTCAAATTGATTAAGTTCCTCTTGCATAGCATTAATCCAGTTATGATCATTTTCAGCCTCTTCAAAAGTTTTAGGTTCAAGTTGAGATACAAAAGCACAATGATTAAGTACATCTCTAAGTGAAGAACGTATTTTTACCCCATGCATAGGATCACCGATAATTAATTCCTTAGGGTGGTTGTGAACATACCTCCATTCCTTGGGTAAGTCATTTGTACCTTGAGGTTGTTCTTGAATTTCTTCACCTTTCTCATTTTGTTCATCTTCTTGATCCTTGTCTTCTGGAGTTGCTGAATCTTTCAGAGTGATCTCCTTCATACCTTCTATTAGTGGATCTGCATCATCAACACCCTCATTCTTCCTTGAAGGAAGATCGTTAGATTCATCAAAGACAACATGTATGGACTCCTCAACTACTAAGGTTCTTTTGTTGAACACTCTAAATGCTTTACTAGTGGAGGAGTAACCTAGAAGGATTGCTTCATTTGATTTTGCATCAAATTTACCAAGTTTTTCTTTGCCATTATTTAATACAAAACATCGACAACCAAAAACATGAAAATAGGCAATATTTGGTTTTCTTCCTTTCCAAAGTTCATAGGGGGTTTTCTTTAAAAATTGTCTTATTAAAGCACGATTTAAAATGTAACATGCTGTGTTAATAGCTTCCGCCCAAAAATATTTTGGAAGGTTGCTTTCACAGAGCATGGTACGGGCCATTTCTTCTAAGGCTTTATTTTTCTTTTCAACTACCCCATTCTGTTGGGGTGTCCTAGGAGCAGAGAAGTTGTGGCCAATTCCATTTTCATCACAAAAATTTTCAAAGTCATGATTTTCAAATTCTGTTCCATGATCACTTCTAATATTTTGAATTGAAAACCCTTTTTCATTAGTGACTTTTCGAAGAAATTTCGTGAAAATTTGAAAAGTTTCATTTTTGTGAGCTAAAAAGAAAACCCAAGTAAAACGAGAGTAATCATCAATTATTACAAATCCATATCGTTTTCTTCCTAGACTAGTGGTTTTAGTTGGTCCAAATAAATCCATATGTAAGAGCTCTAAAGGTCTAGAAGTTGAAATAGTATTTTTGGATTTAAATAATACTCTAGTTTGTTTACCTAATTGGCATGCATCACAAATTCTATCCTTTTCAAAATTCAATTTTAGCAAACCGAGAACTAAATCTTTTTTGATTAATTTTGAAAGGGAATGCATGCTAATATGTGCAAGTCTACGATGCCACAGCCAACTAGTCTCATTTATTTTAGCATTTAAGGAAACTAGGCATTGCATGTCTAATTTAGTTAAATCATTCAAGTCTACCATATAAACATTGCCATGCCTATGTCCTATAAATTTAATGTCATCGTTAATAGGACTTGTCACAATGCATACAGATGATTCAAAACTTACTTTATACCCTTTATCACAGAATTGACTAATGCTAAGTAAGTTATGCTTTAAACCTTTAACAAGTAAAACATTCTCAATGTATTTGGAGGGAGTGATACCAATGTTACCTATCCCGATGATCTTTCCTTTGCCATTATCTCCAAAGGTGACCATCCCTCCATCCTTAGCATCAAGCGTGATGAATTGTGATTCATCACCAGTCATGTGTTTCGAGCATCCGCTGTCAAGATACCATTTTCTGTTTCCTTCTTGGGATGCTAGACACACCTGCAAGCACAGATCAAGTTTCTGTCTTAGGTACCCAAGCTTTCTTGGGTCCTTTCAGGTTAGTCAGAATGGTTCCTTTTGGAACCCATATTTTCTTTGTGTTTGCATATTTGTTAATAAGACATGTGTATGATTTATGTCCTATTCTTCCACATTTAAAACAAGTAATATTTGTAGGCTTTTTGCTTGAATAATTTGCATAAATATCCTTCAAAAATTTTTGTTTCTTCAGGGGTTTATAACCAAGTCCAGCCTTATCATATATAGCTTTCTGATTATCAAGGATCATATTTAGCTTGTTTGAACTTAAGGTGAACTTATCTACCATAGATTTCAGCCTGTTAATTTCATCCTTAAAGTTTTGATTTTCTTGAATCAATGTGAATTTTTCAATTGAAAGAATTTCAGCTTGTTTCACTAAGGACTGATTTTCCAATTTCAGCTCTTTGTTTTTCTTCCCTAGTTTTTTTAATTCATTAATTGAATCATAGAATGCTTCATGCAATTCTTCAAAAGTAAATTCACTAGTGGATTCAGAAGTTACTTCATTTTCATGTGCCATCAGGCACAGATTGGCTTGTTCGGTTGAGGTTTCCTTGTCGGAGCTTGAGTCATCACTCGCACTCCAGGTCGCCATCATTGCCTTCTTTTTGAATTTCTTTGGACCTTTCTTCAATTGAGGACATTCGGATCTGAAATATCCTGGCTTCTTGCACTCGTAGCATATAGGGGT
Organism: Elaeis guineensis; assembly: GCF_000442705.2. Lineage (NCBI taxonomy): Eukaryota > Viridiplantae > Streptophyta > Magnoliopsida > Arecales > Arecaceae > Elaeis > Elaeis guineensis. Next base: position 22,177,588 of record NC_026001.2, read on the forward strand.
TTGATCTTTCTCCTTTTCTATGCTTTGATCCCCTTTTGTGAATTTCTTTCTCATCCCCTGTTTCCTTTTTCTTAGAAACTTCTTGAATTTCCGGGTGATGAGAGCCATCTCCTCATCCTGATCTTCATCTTCAGAGTCATCTGTTTCATAATCAGGTGAAGTTGTGGATTTGAGGGCAATGGTTCTTTTCTTTTTGATTTCATCCTCTTGATGTTGCATCATGCTAAGTTCATGAGTCATCAAGGATCCAAGAAGCTCTTCTAGAGGTAGAGTGTTCAAGTCCTTTGCTTCTTGGATGGCAGTCACCTTGGCTTCCCAAGTTCTTGGCAGTGACCTGAGAATCTTCCTTACAAGTTTACTGTTAGTATAAGATTTGCCAAGACTCTTTAAACCATTGATTATATCAGTAAAACGAGTAAACATAGCAGTTATGGACTCATCATGCTCTATTTTGAACAATTCATATTTATGTACAAGTATGTTTATTTTAGACTCTTTTACTTGATTTGTTCCCTCATGGGTGACTTCTAACCTATTCCATATTTCTTTAGCAGATGCACAAGTAGAAATGCGATTAAATTCACTAGCATCTAGTGCACAATAAAGAACATTCATAGCTTTGGCATTTAATTGTGCCAATTTCTTGTCAACCTCATCCCATTCTTTCTCGGATTTGGTTGACTTCACACCATCTATAATCTTGGTGGGTGTGTGAGGATCATTCACTATGATACTCCACATATCATAGTCGAGTGCTTGTATGAAAATCTTTATCCGAGCTTTCCAATAGGTGTAATTAGACCCATTGAAAAGTGGAGGTCGGTTTGTTGATTGCCCCTCAGCTAGAGAAGTTCCAACATGGGTTGCCATAGATCTTTGGCTCTTTGATTGTTAGATCAAAGAAGGGCTAGAGCACTGGCTCTGATACCACTTGTTGCCCAGCTATGCAACCCAAGAGGGGGGGTGAATTGAGTTTCTAAAAATTTTAAGCCCAACAAATAACTTATGAAGAACAAAACAATGGCTTTAAATCAATATTAATTACCTAAAGTAGTATTGCAAGGATATAATAAAGAAATAAGATAAAGCGATAAAGCACACCACAAACACAAGGATTTATAGTGGTTCGGTGCTAACCTTGCACCTACATCCACTCCCCAAGATCCCACTTGGGAATTTCAATCCACTATCCTTTGTATTCAACCCGAATACAAAACGTCGAAAACTCCGACACTAGCTATCCCAAGCTAGAATACAAGACGTCAGAAACTCCGACCCTAGCTATCCCAAGCTAGAACACTTGTTTCCCGGGTACAAGCAAACCCAAAACACTCCGATTTCAGGTTCGGATCAACCTTTCCTTGTTTTGGAAATCCTCCAAAAACAAGAGCAAAAACTCACAAAGAGTAAGAATATTTAGAGCACAGATTAATACAATAACAGCTCCTTAAATGAGCAAATATAACAATAAAAGCTTTACTCAAATGAAGAACTCCTTTTTCAGATTTTCTCAAGATGAATGAACGGTTGAACGCTTGAGAAGAGGTTGATTGTTGATTGAAGATCTCTTGAAAGCTTTGAACGATCTCTAGATCAAGGTTGAAACGATAGGCGTAAAGAATTCTCTCCTTGAAAGATCTTCCTTTTCTCTTTCACAATCTCTCTGGTATATTGTGGATCCTCTCTCTTTTTCTCTATGGATATTTCGTTGATCTCAGGCTTTTTCTTGCAAATTTCGGATCCTCTCTTCTGTTCTTCTCTTTTTCCTCTCTTTCTCTTCACATTTGATTTCACGTTTGATCCACTATTTAATCTGCAATTTCTTTCATCAAATTAAGCATTTTGTAGCATTAGAAGCAAGAGAAAACAATTTAGGCAGATAAAGAGCCGTTAGAGGATTTTTAGGAAGCATAAATGGTAATTAAAATGGGCAAAAAAATAGCCGTTGCTGACATTTCCCGTCGCAGGGGTCGACTCATGAGTCGACTCATGCTTCAGGGGTCGACCTCTGTTGCAAAAATCAGAGAATGCTTTTCTGGAATTTCTTGGCTCAAATTAGCAGGGGTCGACTCATGAGTCGACTCATGCCTTGTGGGTCGACTCATGAGTCGACTCACAGGTCGTGCCACATATTTACGATACATGGCCAATCATAAGATTGAAGATGACCTAGAATTTAATGTATTTAATGTAAGATCCACAGTATCATATATTTGCAATACATGGCCTCATCTACAGGTATTTAGATATGTTTGGCCTTTCCGTGGTTCTAGATATGATTGTAGAATAACTCATCATTTTGAGACTTGATGGTAATCTTTGTACTTATAACTGTTTCCCTGCTAGATGCTTCTTCTCCTTGGATTTTCAATTCGTGAAACAAATAGTCTCATATTCTATTATTGGAGAAGGTCACTCTGCATCACGAGTCCAGTATTGAGTTCAGAACTCGGATAGTAATATTGAATTACAGGCTATAATTTATGCCCATTATTTTTGATTTTGGAGTTTAGCACTGCTTGTTCTTCTTATTCTTTTGTTTAACCAGTAGAGTGGGTGCCATTGTTTCAATCCTTGTGATCCAACTTGTCTCAAACCCTATGATTTAGCTTTGGTAGCTTTTTTTGCCTTCTTTTTAAAAATCACTTGCAAATATTCATAATCTAATAAAAGTTTGATCACATATTATGCCCCACTTCTATTCGAGAAAATATTTGATATTAGAAATTATTAATAGCCAGTAGTAAAGTTTTCTAATTAAGATGAATTGGTGCATATTTTCTGGATAGTTTTGCAGTGTTGTTGTTCTCCTGATTAGATGATATCTTGCTGCTTAGAGATGATCTCATAGTTGGATGATTACTATGGTCCTAATATCAATCTTGAGATTAAGTTTTCTGACTAGTTCTTAAGAGTAATTATGTCCAAGAGCCGATTTGGGCCTATCCTTGAGTGGATTTTGGTACTAATAACTTTGCTATTTTTTTGAAATCAACATCTTTTTTTTTTATTTTACTTTTGTATTATGACTATAAGTTTTTAAAAATGAAAAACTAAACACTTTATTGCAATAGATTTTTGTAGAGTTATTATAAAATTTGTTGTAGCTAGACCAACTTAAATCTTAAGCATTTGGTTTCAAGAATTTTTATTGTTTGGTTTTTATTCAGCTATTTATTTTACTTATATATTAGGATAAAAAAAATAGAAACAGATTCAAAGGACATATGAGAGCACTTCTTCCGTGACCTTTAGAAGGTGTTGTCATTGATCTTATAGTAGTATCTCAAACAAATGAGAAGAATACCAAGAAGATCATATTCGGAATTAGAGGAATTAAATATACTTCTTGTGCCGTATCCACGGAATTGGCTATTGAAAATATGAAAGAAATTGAGAGCATCTTAGTATCACCAATTCAAGAACAAGCTATAATTAGATACAAACTAGAATTTATCAATATGAGTTAGTTAATAACTATTTTTTTGGTACATCAATCAGCTAATAACTATTATTTATGAGTCTCAGTATAGTGAGTGATAATTTTTGACTATAATTATGAACAATTATGAATACAATAATCTTTTATTGCTCGATAATATTGAATTTGAATTCTTACAATTGAGTTAGATTAGATAGAAATATGGTTGCATGCAAAGCTATGTAGGCTATGATTTTTTATTCAAATTAGGTTTGATGTGGGTTGGTTCCAACTTTTCAAAAGCTAAACCTATTGCAGTATAAGATCTTGATTTTTCCTCATAGACATGCCCTTGAATGACCTAACCAAAATCCTGCTAACTTGTTTTGTTATTTTGTTATGATGGCTATAAGTGTAAAAAGTTTCTTCTGGCCTCTGCAGTGCATATTAGAATTGTTCATAGAAAATCTCTGCTAACTTTTTTTCTTAAAACTATTTAGTGCATACATCTCGATCAGAATGCCATATTTTTATTGATTTAAGTTTTACATTATATACATAGTTGCTCTTTTGTACTCATTAGCTTGTTGCTTTTTCTGATGGATATAAAAGTTTACTCAATTAATATGAAGATTTGCTTACCCATAGAGAACTCTTGCTAAAATTTCTACTCAAAAGTTTCACTCATAGGAATATTTGATACATGTGGCCTAAACATCTTATACTCAATCTATTAAAGGTCAGTTCAAATTTTTATGCATGCAGTACTTTCTGATACTACATAATGTCTAAACCACTCGCATGAATGTGAAAATTGGCTCATTGATTCAGGTTGGACTATGTATACTAAAAAGAGTATCAAGGAAAGCCATTGAAGGATAAGTTGATTCATTAATTGATATTATCTGTAAATTTAATAAATTAATTAAATAATTAAAAATAATAGTCAGTATAAAGTTTAAAAAATAAAAAAGAGATGAGTTTTTTAGACTTAAAACTTCAAGCTAGGAGAGGCACCTGCTTACTTCTATTTGGTAGTATATTTTAAATCCTATCTATTCTATAATTTGATAAAATATGTTTATTTATATTGTTCTTACTTTCTAGCTTATCAATAATTATTTGATATATTTTTTGTATAAAATCTAGATTCTATCTTCAGACAACATTAGTTAAAGAAGCCATAGAAGACTTAAATTATAAGGTTGATGATTTTCAATTTTGTGTATCATATTTGAATCAAAGAAATGGCATGTACGAGCTGCTCATAATTTATTGAACAAGTACTTCTTATGGTTGATGCATGGAGTTAAAAATATTGTTGATTTTCTGTCGCTTGAAAAAGTCAAGATCCATATTGATCCCAACACCATTGATTATGATCACCAAATTGAGGCTATTGAAGATGCAGGTTTTGATGCTAATCTTATTAGCTTTGAAGATGATTCAAATAAAATTGATTTGAAACTTAAAGCTTTTTATTCTCCAAGAGATGCCATCCTCATCCAATCATTCTTTGAAGCAATTGAAGGTGTACACTATGTTGTGATAGTCTAATGGATCAGAAAGTAATTAATGTGTATGACTCTGATCTCATTATCAGTTTAATTTTGTTGGATGTTATTGATATTTTCAAAAAATATTATTAAGATAATTGTTGGTTTCATATAGATGCTTTTAGCTAGATTTTTTATTTTATTATTTTTATTTCAAAATGTGTCACTATATGATATATTAATGAGTTCTGTACAGGTTGAATGAAACTATGGTGCTTAATCATTAAAAATAATTATCATTGGCATATGAAAATGCTACAAAACAATACTCAAAAAATCAAACTATAAAAATATCATTGATATTTAAAAGCATCGATAAATTTATCTTTTGAGATAAACCATTATAATCTAAAAATTTTGATTAGTATTTTTGAATGCCACTAATTAATCTTCAATGGTATTTTGAAATGCCGCTATTTATATATATATCCTTTTATCTTTACTTTGTGCTACATCCTTTTAGTGATGTTAAAAGAATTTACAATATTTTAAAAATGCTGATAAATATGAAAAACTTGTTATAAAAAAAGACTTTTAGAGATACTCATAAAATGTCACTAATTAATAATATTTCACTAGGACTTTTGGATACCACTAATTAATTTTCATCGATATTTGGAAATGTTGCTATTTATTACATTTCTTTTTTCTTCTCTTTGCATAATATTTTTGCCATTAATAGAATATGTGGCATATTTAGAATGCTGGTAAATATCAAAAGGATGCTATTAAAAAGAACCTTTCAGTGGCATAAATAAAAGTGTTGTTAATAATCAGTGATATGACTATGGACGACATTAAGTCGATATTTGATAAAAGTACTAGTAAAAATATTTGTGATATCTTTTTTTTAATTTTTAATAGCACATTTCTATATCGGTGAAGATCTATTTTCTTGCAGTAGATTCACACTTTTTTTTAGATTTTTAGTTCTTTGATTTTCTTCTCTTAATTTGTTTTGGCTTAGTTTTCTTCAGCTTTAAGTTTCTCTCTTTTCCTACCTTAAATCTCATTGATCTAAATGCCTCCTCATTAAAGATCCAAAAAGGTCTAAAATAAGAAAATATTTAAGATAGAACAGATTATTCAAAAAATATCCTCTAAAAGTAAGAGACATGCCAAATTCCTATCGATCTGCTTTAGAGGAACTTCTTTTGCCTCCTCTTTTTTTTCTTTTTATTAATTAGTAATAATTTTATTTGTGTAATTTGCTACTAGTCAATAAAAATTTTCATCCTTAGATAAAATATTGGCTTGCACTCTGATTCTTTTACTTATTTCAGATTAGTTGGATGCTTGTTTAGTAGCTTGTA
>NC_026001.2:22183977-22240874 GCF_000442705.2 Elaeis guineensis
TTGAAAATACATGCATGCCGCGATATAGAAATTCCAACAGTAGTATCAGAGCTACGGGTTTCATATGCATAAAATTGACATACATATTTTGAAAAAAAATTTAAAATCTGATTTTTTTTTAATACATGAAATATATAGATAAATATTTTGAATCTAAAATTTATTTTAGATTTAATTATAAAATATATAGTTAATATGTAAAAGCATACATAGATCTGAATTTTATTCTAGAACGGTTTCTAGTTCATAATTATGTGATATGTAGATGCATGCATAAATCTAAAATTTTATTTGGCCTAATTCATCATTTATATATGAGATATATAATTGTATATGTAGGTCACAAAATTATTTTCAATATGATTCATGATTTGTATATGAGATATATGAAATCATGTATTGATCTAAATTTTTGTTTAGATCTGAATTATATAAACATATATGAGATATGTATTTATATATTAAATCTGAAAATTAGTTTCATGATTTCAAATTTATCTTTTATGTAAAAATTTAGATCTAAAATTTACTTTTGGAATCTGAAATTTGTATTTATACATGAGAATTTTGGTTATAAAAAAATAAAAAATTAGGTCATATAATTAGATTGCATCTAGGATTTTTGATTTGAACATTATGAGTTTAATTCGATTAAGTAATTGATCAAACTGAGTTAAGTATTGATAACGATTAGACCAATTAAGTTATATGATTATACAATTATTGTTGATCAAATCGATTAAATCTCATATATAGAATAGATTAACCTAAGGATCTAATTCAGCTCAATGGCTTTGAGTATGATTTACTTGAGCTAACCTATTTGGATCAATTGATCTATTGGTATCTAAGGCAAGTAATTGAGAGATGGTTATTTAATTGATTCCATTAACTAACCTGATTAATTTAATGGTATCTAAGGAAAGCAACAGGGGGACCCCACCGATCTCCACTTATCAGGCCAATTTGAAAGATTGAGTCTTGAATAAGGTTGTTTGATGTTTTGATTTAGCCCATGCCAAATAGATCGATCATATGATGACTGATTAGATGAGATCTAAACCTAAACTTCTCCATAAATATTAAGTCCATAGGTCTTCCACCATTGTAGATGTGCGGACATGCTACTGATGTTGTTTGTTCTCAGCTGGTTACAGTGGTTCAGTTACATCGAGAACACGTAACCATTTTATTAGCAAAGAGTTGCTCCAGAGTAAGGATGGGGTTGGATCCAATAACTGTTAGGTGAAGGACCCAATGACGGCCTTGCACCTGCTTATGAATGGTGGGTCGGGCTTAATTAAGGAGTGTGGTTAATAACTGTTAGGTGAGCCCACATGACTTACAGATCAAGTCGCTGCAACATGCTTAGAGAAGTATTTGGACAAAGAGTTGTCCACGCATCGATGTGCATATTACCAATAACTTTAGGTGAGGGACATGGCATCGGTGGGACTGTAGCACCCACTAGGAATCTTTTTATCGCGTTAGGATTTCTGTTTTCCATTCGGAGAGTGGAGAGATCTAAAAAATTAGTGAGAGTCATTATTTACATCTTAAAGTCTCTAGAAATAAATATGAATTTTAAAGTATAAAAATCTAAATTGAATCTCTACTCTCGTAGTCAAACAATGTCAGCCTCAAATTCTCTAGCATGCATTCTTGGATCCAATCATTTGACCGGTACAAACTATAAAGACTGGCTAAGAAACCTCAGGATTGTCTTGACTTTTGAAAAACTAGGTTATGTACTCAATCAAAAATCCATAGTGTTACCAAACCATCCTACTGCTAAGCAAAGAGCTGCTTATGAAAAGTGGACGGATGAAGACAGTCGGGTTAAGTGCTATGTGCTGGCTTCTATATCAAATGAGTTACAAAGTTAGTATAAGAATATGCCCACTATTAGAGCTATGATCACTCACCTACAAGAGTTGTATGGTGAGTAAAGCCGTACAGCGTGCTTCGAAGTGTCCAAAAAATTCTTCAATTTGAAGATGCGTAAAGGGCAGTTAGTCCATAAGTACTGTATGATAGTGATCAAGGACATTGAGAAGCTTGAGAAGCTCGGACTTGATATGCAAAAAAAATTGCATATGAATTTGATCTTTCAATCCCTTACGAGTTCATATAATAAATTTATTATAAATTTTTATATAAACAAATTTGATTGCACTATATCCGAACTGATCAATATGTTGGTCACTATGGAAGGGATCTTGAAGAGTTCAAGGGGTACTGTTTTCACTGTGGAGCAGACTTCTTCTAAGAGAAAGTCTAATTGGAAGAAGAAGACAAGATCCACTAAGAAACAGAAGAAAGAGAGCAAGCCAAAGAAAGGCATTTCAAAGAAGGCTGAAGTAAAGAAAAAGTATTTCTACTGTGATGCTGAAGGCCACTGGAAGAGAAACTGTTCACTCTATCTGGAGAGCCTAAAGATAAAAAAGGATGATAAACCTTCAGAAGGTATGCTCATAATTGAATCTAATTTTACAATTTCTTTTACTTCTAGTTGGATATTAGACTCTGATTCGAGTGCTCATATATGTACCTCAATACAGGGTCTAATAGAAAGTAGGAGGTTGAGAGAAGGTGACATGATCCTTCAGGTTGACAATGGAGTAAAAGTTGCTGCAGAAGTCGTTGGTACTTATCCTATTTGATTATCGTTGGATTTTAGATTAGATTTAAAAGACTGTTATTTTGTTCCTGTAGCTAGTCGAAATTTGATTTTCATGTCTGTACTAGCATAGGAAGGTTTTGAATTTAATTTCAATAAAAATTTTTATTCCATTTATTTACGAAATAAATTAGTTGCATGAGGTCTTTTAATTGACAGTCTATATTACTTGCATATAGATGTGAATATGAATTTGAACGAGCAAATAGTGAGTGCCGTAGGTCAAAAGAGATCCAGAGATGAAATTAACCAGAAGTACTTGTGGCATCATAGAGTAGGCCATATTAGAGAGGACAAAATAAATAAATTAAAAAAAGATGAGATCCTTTGTTCTCTTGATCCAGAGTCGTATCCAGCTTGTGAATTTTATTTTCGAGAAAAAATAGCTAAGTTACCCTTTGTAGGACATAGGGAAAGGGCCACTGAGTTACTTGTCCTGGTACACACCAATATGTGTAGGCCATTTGATGTACAGATCAGGGATGGTTATAGCTACTTCATTATTTTTATCGATGATCTATCTAGGTATGGATATGCGTATCTGATGAAACACAAGTCTGAAGTCCTTGAGAAGTTCAAAAAATTCAAAAATGAAGTAGAAAGACAAACAAGCAAAATCATTAAGGTTCTTCGATCTGATCGAGGAGGTGAATATCTTAATCAAAAATTTTTGGGATATCTTAAAGATAGTGGCATAGTCTCTCAATGGACTCCTCCCGGAATACCTCATCTCAATGGGGTATCTGAAAGGAGGAACATGACCCTATTAGATATGGTCAGGTCCACAATGAGCTTTACTAATCTATTCTTATATCTTTGGGAACATGCCTTATTAACCGCCATTCACCTGTTGAATAGGGTTCCATCAAAATCTGTTCCTACCACACCGTATGAGATATGGTACGGTAAGAACATGAGTTTAGATTATCTTAAGACTTGAGGATGTCCGATCTATGTCAAGAGACAGATGGCTGATAAATTAGAGGATAGATATGTAATAGCTCATTTTATAGGATATCCAAAATAATCAATGGGATACTACTTCTACTTTCCACAAGATCATAATGTGATTATGAGTCGGAACGTCATATTTTTAGAAGAATAGTTTATTCGGGATGGTGACAGTGGGAGGCTAGTTGAGCTCAAAGAGAAGGTCTCTGAAGAGCAACGAGCTATAGATTCTTAGGAACCCATTATTTTTAGATCCTCTATTATCTCATAGATTTAGCAGGATCTTCCGACCTTCTGAAAGGTACATAGATATGCTTACTGAGGAAGTAAAGAAAATATTTCTTGTGAGAGATAAGGGTCATGATGATGATCCTAATACCTTTGATGAGACGATGTCTGATATCAATTTCGAAAAATGATTAGATACAATAAAGTTAAAAATTAACTCGATGCACTCAAACCAAATATGGACCTTAGTAGATCCACTTGAGGGTATAATATTCATTGGATGTAAATGGATCTACAAAAGAAAAATAGGTATCGATAGTAAGGTAGAGACCTATAAAGCTAGACTTGTGGTAAAAGATTATAGCCAGCACGAGGATATTGACTATCAAGAATCTTCTCGTTCGTAATCATACTGAAATCCATCTGCACTCTGCTTACTATTGCAGCTTATTATGATTATGAAATCTGGCAAATGGATATGAAAACTATTTTTCTGAATGGATATCTTAAAGAAGATATTTATATAGAGCAGCCTTTGGATTTCACATCTGGTAATGGTGATCACAGAATCTACAAGCTGCAAAGGTCCATATATGGATTAAAGCAAGCTTCTCAGAGTTGGAATCATCGTTTTGATAATGCGATCAAATCGTTTTGATTTCATCAAGAATGAAGAGGAACTTTGTGTATACAAAAGGGTCAGTGGAAGTGCAATAATATTCTTCATATTGTACGTGGATGATATTCTCCTCATTGAGAATGATATTCCCATATTGGCCACGGTCAAAAGATAATTGTCTAAAAAATTCTTTATAAAAGACCTAGGGGAAGTACCCTATATTCTTGGAATAAAGATCTATTTGGATAGATCTAAAAGGATGCTAGGCCTGTCACAAAAATTATACATAGAGAAAGTGCGGGAGAGGTTCAAATTGAAAAATCTAAAAAAGAACTTTTATCTCTTAGGCATGGTATTAATCTTTCCAAGATGATGTGTCCAACCACATCTGAGAAAGTTCAACACATGAGTAGGATTCCTTATGCCTCAGCCATAGGGAGCCTCATACATGCCATGCTGTGTACTCGACCTGATATTATCCTTACTGTGAGTGTCACGAGCAGATATCAGTCGAATCCAGATGAGGAGCACTGGATAGTTGTAAAGAATATCCTTAAGTACTTGAGAAAAACTAAAGATTTGTTCTTGATCTTGGGAGGAGGTTTTGAGTTATGAGTCGAGGGGTATACTGATTCAGACTTCATGTCTGATCCTGATGATAGAAAGTCTATGTCAGAATATGTGTTCGTTTGCAATGGTGGCATAGTCAGCTAGAAGAGTTCTAAGCAACCCATCATAGCGGATTCGATCACAGAGGCTGAATATGTCGATGCTTCGGATGCTGCAAAGGAAGGCTTCTGGTTCAAAAAATTTATCGTGGAACTTGAGGTTATGACATCGGAAGCCATACCACTTTACTACGACAACAATGGAGCCATAGCATTTACTAAAGAGTCGAGGTCTCATCAGAAATCAAAGCACATCGAATGACGGTATCATATTATATATGACTATCTTGAAAAAAAAAATATCGAGGTACGAAGAGTAGACTCCACGGACAATGTGGCAGACCTACTGACAAAATAATTGAGCTAGCCGAAAATGAAAGTCCACTTTGACAAGATGGGACTTAGATTAGTGGCCAATTGACTTTAGTCCAAGTGGGAGCTTGTTAGATGTATGTCCTAGAAGCCAATATGGCTGACATATTATAATAAAGCTAGGACATAATTTGATAGTTAATACATTGATTTGATCAATAAAAGGACAAGTTTATTTTTTATTGAAGTATGATGTATCCTTGAATCATCCATGGAATTAACATTTCGATACATATTCTCAAAGTGTTGAGAATTAAAGATATATATATTTAATTTTTAAATGCTCTCGATCATAGTATCATCATAAGGATGGTGATCGATTCATAAGGATCACAATTGAATTTGAGCTGATCGAATCTATCATATGACTGATGATGAGCTTTGACGATTTATTCATGACCTGCTATCTAGTCGGGACTCATGATAGAGGGACTAAATTACACGTTAACTACATATTGAGGTTCATTTTCGATTCTACTGGATTGTCACTACATACTGCTAGGTATCACTGGTAGATTGTGAGAGCTCACTAGGATTGCTCAGGATCAATAATCCTTGATAAGTTAGAGTGAAATTATTTCGACCTATTGAAAAGAGTTTCAATGATACTATGATAGAGATCATTATATATCTCACTACCAGATCGAATTGAACCAATGTGATCACACAACAAAAGAATTAGATCTAAAATAAGTAATTGGACTTATGAAGTCTCAATTGGATTTAGAGAAATCCTATTGGGTTCAGGATAACCTTGCTTGCATATGGTTGGATCCAATTTTCTCTTTACGTTTGAATTTTTTATTTGATAAGATTAATTCAAACTAAATTATCTACTAATAACCTAAATAAATTAAATTCACTAGACTCCAATTATTGGGTGCCTAAAGTTTTGGATCAAATAAATTAAGAGTGCAAGTCCTTAATTAATTTTTTTGATAGTTTTGATTGGTTGCCACTTGATTTGATCAAGTTGGGCATATCCATCCATTATAGGACGTGTGAATCCTTTATGAGATGTCCCATGGGTGCAAAGTGGGATGTGATTTTGTGGGTGCAAGCGCTCCAATAGTTGGCGCCTAATAGGTTTCCTAAAAGAAGTTAAATTACTAAAGGTATAAGGAAACCTAATGCAAGTAGGACTTGTACTAAGTGCTTGTTTGGTTTTGAATAGGATTTAAACCTTATGCATATTTAAAGGAGCCTCACCTAAGGTCCCTATTGACTTCAACCAGCAGCCCCACACCCTTTTTTTCTTCTCCCTTGGAGGTCCAACGTCCCACACCTTGGACGTCCACCATCTTCACACCCAAAAGGGGTATGGGCGTTCCACTTGATTGCTGATTTCTACTCTCTGGTTGCTTCATAATCTAGAAAAAAGAAAGTAAAAGAAGAAGAGAAGAAGAAGATTAAGAAAATGATCAAAGAGTCGATCGCAATCCAGGCTTCATTCAGATTCGCAAGCTGATTTTACTTGAAGAAGAAAAATCAATTTTAAAAGGACTGTTCCAGACTGATCCTGAGTGGATACGTAGAGGTCGGACACTTGAACGGTTAAGAGAGAGCCTCTTCTCTTCTAGATCTAGATTTGAAGAAAGAAATTATGAAACAGGTATGTGATTCGATCACATATTCAATTTCAGCATATGTTCAATTTCAGCACATGAAGTAGATCGTAGTGGTTTATATTTTATGCATTTATGATAAGATTAAAAAAAATTTTAATCTTCTATTCTGCTGATATATTTAGAAAAAAAAAAATTGAAACATATATGCATGCCCCCATATAAAAATTCCAACAAAGTCAACCAAAGATTTAACTTATAATACTAAAATTAGAGGTCATGATATGTTTATTGTATCTTATAATGAGATTCTCGTCATGAAATAAACTAAAATATAGCTCATGTGATATAGTCACCATATAAGCTAGTCTTGATGATAAGGGATGTTATGTAATCATCTTTACCAAACATCATCATAGAAGGATCAAATGATAGCAAAAGGTTCATTATTTTTCTTGGCAAAAGAACTCAAGGGGGCAACATATGAATTGGCTTGAAAAAGCCAATAACTCTGTAGCAAAATTACAGAGGAAACATGAATCAATTTGGCTTGATAAGGTTGATTGTTCAAGCTAAAAAATTTATGAGAAAAATTAGCCAAAATTTATCAAAAATGGCTAATTGAGCAAGAAAAAAATGAATAAGAATTAAGATTTAGATTGGTGGAAAAGGCTCAAGCTACCAAAAATATCTAAATTAATCACTCAAACAAAGACTATAGGCTAAAGTTTATTTTGACCAACAATAATGGTTATAATTGAATTTCTACATCTAGTCATGGTCTGACTAATTTCTATTTGGATTGGATATTTAAGGATACATATATGTACTAAAAATAGAGAATAAGTGATTAATAAGTGGTCAATATTTCAAAAACCAATAATATTTTTATATTTCTTGATTATTCAATAAAAAAAATTGAATCAACTATTGGGTTCTGGCCACATCGAGGAAAGTAATTTTTAAAAAATTTAAAACAAACAAATCAATAACTTTATCAAATAAAATTATCGAGCCGAACTCAAAATCCTAGAATCACTTTGTCGATCACGATTAAAGCAAATTCAAGCATGCAAAGAGATAAAAAATTATACTTTAATCAATATAAAAAAGTGACACATTGATGTTCTCCACAAGATCCCAAGATAAAAGTCCTCCAATAGTGATTCATACGGAAGTTGACCAAGGTCCTTCCCAACTGGTGCGCTGCTGCAGTCTTGTCTTCTCAAAAATACTGTCGGCTTCAAACTTACGTCACGATCGCACTAAAATCCAGTTGCTTTCGATCTCACCACTAGAACGATACCAAGAAGATACTCTTCAGATGTCATATAATCTAGAATTTAATTTTTGACTTCAACATATGAAAAAATCAAATCCTGGGGTACTCAAGCAATACTTACTAAAAATCTCACCATCTTTGTAGCAACTTTTGCCACTCAAATTTTTTTTTTCAATTTTTTTTTAGATTTTTTTTTATGTTTACCATATCTCCTCTCTTAGTCTCAACCAAAAATCACCATCAGAAACTATCTCAGACATCCCCTATAAATAGGGGACTAAGGAATGTCACATGAGACCATGGGGCGCCAACCTTTGGCTCTCCAACTTCCCACATGTCAAATAAATTTACCGAGTGAATTTTTGATGATTCAAATACTTAAAGTAGAAAGACTCTCAGTTTTCTATTTTTCATAAAAATTTAAACTAAATTTGGCATCAAACATAGGAGAACTAATCGAGAATTTAAGGTAACGCGTAATAGTTAAGAGCCTTCGTTAAGAAGGACTCTCCACTTCTCACACCAATTTAAGGTGGGTGGCATTTATTTTTGCCGTGACTTCTCTATTTGAAACTCTTTCAAGTTAGATAAGGATCCAATCCAAATTGACCCAATCCCATTAGGTCAAAGCCAACTGGTCTAGATTAGTTCAAATAATTTGATCTAAACCAATTTGAGATCTTGGGTTAATACAATATGCTAGCATATCAAATTAACCCATAAAATTTATATTAAACTCTAATTAGATCAAATCAAGATCAAATTCCAAAGTGTGTGATCCATTGAGTTTCAAATCTAGCCAGCAGTGGATCCAAACTTTCGACGTAACCCTAATCTGATGAGATTAGGTCACCCAAAGAGTCCCAATCAACTTGGACTCTTCCAAATTGACTCCAGAATTAAACTCTTTTAATTCTGATGAATCTATAAGTCAAGATTGATATCTAGTATTATATCATGACTATTTGAAAGATTTAAATTTTTGATAAAAAATTATCAAAATACCTTTCAGTGTTAAATTCTCGTGTAATTCAATCCTTCAGTCAAACAACATCCCAGATGAGCTGTGGGTATGGAAATATGTCAAATCCAATCATTTATCATTATGTATCTTGATCAGAAGGTGATGATTCAGTTGATGATACATTAAAATTTTTTTTCTAATTATCATCCTGCTTTGGCCAAAAACTTTCATAATCATCATCCTATGAGATCATATAGGATGTTCGCTCCCCTTATTAGGAGTGACTGATCCCTTATTGATCACTCACAACCTTTACGCACACTTCACCATATCTAAAATATCTCACACAAGGATCAAAGAACCAAACTAGGTAGTGAACCAAAATATGGATCCATGTACACAAGGTACCATGGTGACCTCAAATCTAAGGATCACTTACACAACTCCCACTAGAGAATCATCGGTTGACATATAAATAAGACTCCATCTGATATTTTCTCGTAGGTCAATTCAGTGAACTTATTCTCTAATGAGCATCCATATCCTTGTATTAGTGTCACTATATAAGTGGTCATGAGATCAACCATCCTCATTTCTGAGAATACATAAGACATGCCAGTCTTACCGATATCATTAATCTCTGACTCAATATACCAATGATTAGAAATATTTTGGATCAGAACTATTGAAGAATTAGATCTTACTGGTGTGATCTCATCATGGTCCTAAAATCATTGCCCAGACTCAATGTACCAATAACTAAGAATGTTTTTGATCTGGGCTATTGAGGAATTAGGTCTCACTGGCATGATCTCATCACGGCCCTAAGATCATTATCCAGACCTATGGAGTTTATTATAATCTTAAAATTAATAAGATGTAGCATATAATAGATCAAAACTATCTATTTTATTAATAATATAAATATCAATTTACATGAGTTTGGAAGATAAATTACAAAAATACCCTATTGCATCCCATTTGCGATTGGCTTATAGAGTATTATTCTTTCAATCTTTCACTTGCACTTAAAGTCAATCGCTCCTATACTTGATGCCCATGCTATCAAGATACCCGTGATAAGCTCTTAGTGAACAGATCTGCTATATTGTTCTTGGTGTCAACTTCTTCACGATCACATCATGTCTTTCGACAATCTTTCGAATGAAATGGAACCGTCTTAGGATGTGTTTGGATTTATGGTGAGACCTTAGTTCTTTAGCTTGAGCAACTACCCCAGTATTATCACAATAAAGGGACACTGGTTGTTCAATCTCTGGAACCACACTCAATTCTGTGATGAATTTCTTCATCCAGACGGTCTCCTTAGTAGCCCACTTGCAGCAATATACTTAGCCTCAGTGACCAAGACAGCAACAGTTTGCTGTTGAAATTTTTTCAACTTACTGCACCACCATACAAGGTGAACACATATCCAGATATTGATTTGCTATCATCCGGATCAGATTGAAAACTAGAATCGGTATAACCTTTTTGTTTTAAATCAGATCCACCATATATCAGAAAAATATCTCTAATCCTTCTCAAGTACTTGAGTATATTTTTCACAGCTTTTCAATGATCCTCCCCAGGATCAAACTGAAATCTGCTTACAATACCTAAGGCATAAGCTACATCAGATCTGGTACATAATATAGCATACATTATCGATCCTATAGCCGAAGCATAAGAAATAGAACTCATTCTATTCTTCTCTTCAGGTGTCTTAGGAGATATTTTATTAGAGAGTTGTATGCCATGACCTATGGACAAGTAACCTCTTTTACTTTTTTGCATGTTGAATCTCTTCAATACAAAGTCAATGTACCTAGACTGGGACAAGCCTAGCATCCATTTCGATCTATCCCTATAGATCTTAATACCAAATATATAGGATACCTCACCCAAGTCTTTCATAGAAAACTTTTGTGGTAGCTAAATCTTGACCGATTGCAATATCGGGATATTATTTTTAATGAGCAGTATATCATCCATATACAAGACTAGGAAGACAATAGAACTCCTGCTAGTCTTTTTATACACACAAGGTTCATCCATATTTTTGATAAAGCCAAATGATTTGACTGTCTCATCAAAATGGATGTTCCAGCTCCTCGATGCTTACTTCAATCCATAAATAGATCTATTCAGCTTGCATACCTAATTTGCTCTCCCACTAGAGACAAATCCTTCTGGCTGAGTCATATAGACTTTTTTCTCAAGATTTTTATTGAGGAAGATAGTCTTGCATTCATCTGTCAGATTTCATAATCATGATATGCTGTAATAGCAAGCATTATCCGAATAGACTTGAGAATGGCTACCGGTAAAAAAGTTTCTTCATAATCAACACCTTATTTTTGTTTGAAATCTTTTGCCACAAGCCTGGCCTTATAGGTCTTTACCTGGCCATCTGCTTCAATCTTTTTTTTGAAGACCTATTTGCATCCTATTAGGGTCACACCTTCAGGTGCATCAACCAAAGTCCATACTTGGTTGGCATACATAGAGTCTATTTCGAATTTCATGGCGTTGAGCCATTTGTCAGAGTCACTACTTATGATAGCTTTCGAATAGATCGTGAAATTATCATTCTCAATGATGTGGGTTGTGTTGTCACTCTCAATGATAAATTCATACCTGAGTGGTATACTATGCACTCTACTTGACTTTCGGAGAGAAGTTGTGTGTAGTGGCTGTGCCTCAACAATAGACACAACTGGTTAAGAACTATTTGATAAATTCTGGATGGATTGTAGGTTTTAAACTTTCTCAAGTTCAACAAACCTCCCACAGCCTCCTTCTTGGATAAACTCTTTCTCCAAAAAAATGGCATGCCTACCAACAAGCACTTTTTATTGAGTAGGGTTATAGAAGTAGTATCCTATACTCTACTTGAGATAACCTACAAACTTGTATTTTTCCGATCTAGCATCCAGCTTATGTCCATCAACATTTTTCACATAAGCCGGACAACCCCAAATCTTAAGATACTTAAGATTAGATTTTTTTCTTTCCATATTTCATATGGAGTGCTGAAAACAGATTTTGAAGGTACTTTATTTAAAATATATGCTGCAGCCTCGAGGGTATATCCCCAAAAAGATATTGAAAGATCCATGAAACACATCTTGGACCGCACCATATCTAATAAGGTGTGATTCCTCTTTTTCACAATTTCATTTCATTATGGAGTATAAGGAGGTGTCTATTGAGAGAATATTTTATTTTGTTTCAAATAATCGAAAAACTCACTAGATAAGTATTCTCCTCTTCGATCCGATCGAAGAGTTTTAATACTTTTACCAGTTTGTTTTTCGATCATTCTTTGATACTCTTTAAATTTGTTAAAGACTTCGGATTTGTATTTCATTAAATACACATCCAAATCTTGACCTATCATCAGTAAACATGATGAAGTAAGAGTATCCATCTCTGGCTTGAGTCGACATTGGACCACATACATCAGTATGTACAAGGTCCAAAGTGTCACTCGTCTGATCTTCATGTCCGATAAATGGAGTCTTGGTCATTTTTTTTATGAGGCAAGATTCACAAGTTCCATATAATTCATAATCATAAGGATCAAAAAAATTATCTTTGTATAACTTGTTAATCCTTGACTCATTTATATGGCCAAATCGGTAGTGCCAGAGGTATGTGACATTCACATCCTCTCTCTTTCTTTTCTTCAAATTATCAACATGAAGCATATTATCATTAAGTGAAAGAAACATAAGACCATTATCAATAAAAGTATTTTCATAATATTCATTAGAAAAATATATAGAACAACTATTGTTCTTTGCAATTATTTTAAAATCTTGTTCCCATAACAATGGTACAAAAATAATGTTTCTAACAATATTTAGAATATAATAACAGGTCTTCAGTTCTAAAATTTTGTCCGAAGGCAACTTTAAAATCCTGGTTCCTACGGCTTCGGTCTAAATGGACTCTTCACTAGCGCCGAATAGCTCGAAGTCATTTTTATTCAGATTCCTTACTTTCTGTAGATCCTGTAATGATTTGCAAAGATATGAACTACAGGCGGTATCTAATACCTAAGAATCTGATATTGAAGCACTTAATAATAAATTAGTTTGTATCATATACAAGCCTTTAGCAATATTTGCTGATTTTACGGTTGTAAGGTACTCCTTGCAATTCCTCTTGCAGTGGCCCTCCTTGCCACATTGATAACAAGTACCTTTGGTGGAGACCTTCTTCGCCTTTTTCTTAAAGATGCCAGCCTTAGGGTTCAACTTTTTCTTGGAACTCTTCTTTGCCTTCTTCTTGCTGATCTTATCAACATGAAAAATCTGAGCCTTTTCACTCTTAAAATAGCTCTCTACTATTTTCAGCATGTTCAGCAGTTCTGACAAGCTGATGTTTAGTTTGTTCATGTGATAATTAATGACAAATTGAGAAAAGAAGTCAGAAAGAGACTGTAGGATCAAATCCTGACTCAGTTCACCATCCATGGCAAAATTCTGTTGTCCCAGATGAGTAATCAAATCAATCATCTTAAGAATATGCATTTGCACGGAAGAACCTTCAGTCATATGGGCACGGAACAATTACTTCGATATCTCATATCGAGTAGTCCGACTTTATTCCCCATATAGCTCCTTAAGATTAAGAAGAATAGAGGGAATGTCCATGTCCTCATGCTGCCTTTGGAGCTCGTTGCTCATTGAGGCAAGCATGATACATTTGACAGTCACACTGTCATCTTTCCGTATTTTGTATGTGGCCTTATCCTCCTTCGAAGCATCTTCCTCAAAAGAATCTGGAGTAGGAGTATCCAGAATATAAGAGACTTTCTCTTGAGTGAGAATAATTTTCAAGTTCCTTAACCAGTCGACATAGTTAGGTCCAGTCAACTTATTTGCATCTAGGATACCTCTAAGTGAAAGTGAGGATGCCATGTGGTAGTTAATCTACAGCAACAAAAACATAATATAAGCGGACAACTCATGATGACATGCACAATTAGACTCAGACTTTTATCTAGTTGTGTCTCGCATTATTTTATCGAACTTCATAACCCTCAAGTATGAAAATCGAGAAACATTCTAATATTTCTTAGTGGGGTTGAGATCTCTATTCCTCACAAACACCTTATGGATAGCATAACAAGCATTCATGAGTTCAAGAGTAGGTAACTCTTTACCAATTGTACCTTTATAATTTTCAACATCATTCACTCTGGCCTCTAGATCACATATAGTCTTGTGGATAGCACAACAAACTATAGTATTCTGGTTAAGTTGACTCTTCAATCCCATATGGTTATACTTAAACAATGCTGTCCTTGTGGATAGCACAATAAAGCAACACCATTCAAACATGCCATAAGCATCAATATGCACTTGATCAACATCATGTTAATTTCTATAGTAAGTCTTGTGGATAGCACAACAAGCTTACTAAGATCTTGACATACTCTATCGACCAAGTTTGAAAGAAGACCCTTGTAATGTCTACATCACTAATCAATCTTAGTCCAAAAATCAACAAGACCAAATTGATCAGGTAAGTAGGTGGGAGGCTCTCTGTAGCTTTTCTAGACACCAACAGAGTTGGCCAGGCCAGCATATGAATCTAATGAGAAAATCACTTTTGATATTTTTTTTGACATCAATTGATCTTAAGAATTCAACTTTTGATTAATAAAATAAATTCTGACATTACAACTTAATATAATTTTTTTACAAGAGACTTTAAACTGGTCTCAGCACATCCTAACTACAACCATAGAAAATGTACACTACAAATTATGTAATTTGATATATTTTTATTATTCTAAATAGCAATCATATGACATACTAAAATCATATAAGAGTACAATGGAAATCAAAATATATATCAAACATATCAAAAAAAAATAGCAAACCCTAATCACATTAGGCATGCTTTGCACCCTTAATAATACATCAATTTGAGCATCATACAACCACAATAATACAAATTTCAAAATTATTATAAATTAATAATTTAATAACTAAAATTATGTATCATGGCATATATAAAGTCAAAAATAATTTTGAGTTTAAAGGATTGATGCTATAAATCAATGCAAATTTTTTTTGACAAGATAGCATAAGAACGATTCTATGCACAACTATTGTACTTATTTGATCAAATCAGATAAAGGTGCCTCTGATACCACTATTAGATTCTGACATCAGTAAAAATAATTTTTAAAAATTTAAATAAATAAATTAATAGCTTTTATATATAAAACTATCAAGCCGAACTCAAAATCCTAGAATTACTTTACCGATCCAGATCAAAGCAAATTCAAGCATGCAAAGAGATAGAAAATTATACTTTAACCAATATAAAAAGTAGCACATTGGTGTTCTCCATAAGGTCCCATGGTAGAGGTCCTCCACAGTGATCCATATAAAAGGTTGACCAAGGTCCTTCCCGACCGATGCGTTGTCGTAGCCTTGTCTTCTCAAGATACTGTCGACTTCGAATTGCATCACGATCATATCAAAGCCCAGTTACTGTCTATCTCACCATCAAAATGACACCAAGAAATATTCTTCAGATGTCATATAACTTAAAATTTAATTTTTAACTCCAACATATAGAAAAATAAATCCTAGGACACTCAAGCAACACTTGCTGAAAATTTCACCACCCTTGTAACAACTTTTGCCACTCAAAATTCTCTTTTTTTTCTTCAATTTTTTTTTTAATTTTTTTTTATATTTTTTATATCCTCCCTCTTAGTCTTAACCAAAAATCACCATCAGAAACTATCCAGGGCATCCCTATAAATAGGTGACAGAGGGACGTCACATGAGACCATGGGGCACCAACCTTTGGTGCTCTAACTTTCCATGTGCCAAATAAATTCATCAAGTAAATTTTTTATGATTTAGATACTTGAAGCAGAAGGATGCTCAGTTTTCTACATGTCATAAAAATTTGAATTAAATTTGGCATCAAATCAGAGGAGAACTGATCAGTAATTTAAGATAATGCGTAATAGTTATGAGCCTTCATTAAGAAGGACTCTCCACTTCTCACATCAATTTAAGGTGGGCGGCATTTATTTTTTATCATGACTTCTGGTAGACATGGAGGACTCTTCTCCACTTAAAATTCTTTCAAGTTAGATAAGATCCAATTAAATTGATCCAATCCCATTAGGTCAAAGCCAACTGGTCTAGATTAGCTCAAATAATTTGATCTAAATCAATTTGAGAACTTGGGTTAATACAATTGCTAGCATATCAAATTAACCCATAAAATTTATATTAAACTCTAATTAGATCAGACTATAGTCAAATCTCAAAGTGTGTGACCCATTGGATTCCAAATCTAGCCAGCAGTAGATCCAGACTTTCGACGTAATCCTAATCCGATGAGATTAGGTCACCCAAAGAGTCTCAATCAACTTAGACTCTTTCAAATTGACTTCCAAAATTAAACTCTTTTAATTTTGATGAATTTATAAGTCAGATTGATGTCTAGCAATGTGTCATGACTATCCGAAAGATTTAAATTTTGATAAAAATTATCAAAATATTATTCAGTAGCAAGTTTCCGTATAATTCAATCCTTCAGTCAAACAACATCCCAGATGAGCTGTGAGTATGAAAATATGTCAACTCAATCACTTATCATTATGTATCTCGATTAGAGATGATGATTCAATTGATGATGTATTAGAAATCTTTTTCTCATTATCATCCTATTTTGGCCAAAGACTTTTATAATCATCATCCTATGAGATCACATATGATTTTTGCTCTCCTTATTAAAATGACTGATCCCTTGTTGATCACTCCAACCTCCATGTACACTTCACCATATCCAGAACATCCCACACAAAGATCAAAGAACCAACTAGGTAGTGAACCAAAATATGGATCCATATACACAAGGTACCATAGTAATCTAGGTCTAAAGATCACTTATACAACTCTCACTAGAGAATCATCAGTTGATATGTAAATAAGACTCCATCTGATATTCCTTTGTAAGTCAATTCAGTGAACTCATTTTTTAATGAGCACCCATATCCTTGTATTAATGTCACCATACAAGTGATTATGAGATCAACCATCCTCATTTCTGAGCATACATAGGATATATCAATCTTATCGATATCATTGATCTTTCACTCAATGTACCAATGATTAGAAATATTTTAGATCAGGACTATTGAAGAATTAGATCTCACTGACGTGATCTCATCACGGTTCTAAAACTATTGTCCAGACCTATGGGTTTATTATAATCTTAAAATTAATAAGATGCAGCATATAATGAATCAAAAATATCTATTTTATTAATAATATAAATATTAATTTATATGAGTTTGAAAGATAAATTACAAAAATATCCTATCGCATCCCATTTACGATTGGCTTATAGGGCATTATTATTTCATAACCAATCTCATGATTGATAAGCATAAAGATATATGTAAATTACTTCATCATTATAATCGAAAGCATAAAAGTAAAGACTCATTATTATAGGCGATGACTCAATTGGCATAGTCAATCTATTCAAAATGATCGTTCTTTTATCTGATAAATATGGTTTACCTATTCCAAATTATAGGTTATATCTTTATTGATAAGTATGATCAATCAAGATTTACATCACACTTGATAAGTCTAGTTGATAGGCTTGTGATATAACTGATAATCTAGTTGATATGCTTGTGATATAACTCAGCACATGTGCTTTCTTGTGTATAAAAGCCTGTTGTTATGATCAATTTATCATTTCTGATCATTACTTGATGACTGATTGATCTCTATTTATCTATTTTATCTAAAATATTTGTTTTGATTAAACTGCACCCCCACCTAAGGAGAGGGGGAGAGGCAATATTTATACTTAATAGTTAATTATCGTGAGTAAATATCATAATGATATAAATGATGCATTGATCCAAATTTATTAAATTAATTCATGTATATGATACTTGAAGTAATTAAGAGTAGCCATTTATTGCTCATATGAGATGCCATTTTGGGTAGTTGGTTATCAAAATTAACTTTTCAAAAAAAGGTTATAAGGATAATAATGTTATTTTCATCTTCTAAAATCTTAGAATTATTCTTTGTAAAAATGAAGTATATCCTTTGCCATACCTATACACCATACACCTTAACCATCCCACTTCATTCTAATTCTTTCTCAATTTAGATCTCTATTACAAGGATAGGACCATATAAATTTAGTCTGAGGGAACTATTTTTGACTAAAGATTGATGAAAAGAGAAGATATATGGATTAGTTTTTTAGTGAAAGCCAAATAATTTTATAGACACCCCAAGCATCCTTATCCAAGTTATATGGCATAAATGTAATAAGTGATCATGTTTGTAAATCAAAAGCTCCTTAGTTTGGGTGAGTCTTCATCCTACTAACCATTTTTCTTTTCTTTGATTAATCCTAAATTATTCAAGTCTCACTACTCTAACTTGATCAATTGTATATTTAATTGAATCCAATTATACTCAGTTGCATCAATTAACCCATTTTGTCACCATGAGATCTCAATTTATACATCTCAATTTAATTTTACTGATTTTAAGTCATTCTATATCTAATTCACTCTTAATTTTACTTGACTTTGCTTCCTTATTGACCAATCCTTAGTTTTCCTAAATGATTATATTGCTAATTTTTTCAAATTAATCTAAATAGGTTAATAAAAATTCACCTAATCTAGCCTAATTTACCAACTCATTCCAATTCTCTCCTAGTTACTAATTTTACTACATCTCAATCTCAATTAATAATTTTAGGATTCACTTAGACTTCTCCATGCCTAATTTGATCAAATTCCACATATGTAAATCGACTGGACCAAAGTCAGTTGACTTATGAGTTTAAATTTGCTATTTTTTAGACTACATTAAACAAGACCAGATTGGACACTCATTTGAACCATGACCTTCCCTTAAAACGTAAGTGTTATAGTTAAAGTTTTACATCTTTATCTTATTAATAAAAATCAATCAAATTATCTAGAAATCTATCCAAATACATTAAAAAAATGAAAAGGGATGAGAATATCGGGTAGAAATAAAAACTCTAACTAATTTTTCTTTTTTAAAATTAAAAAAATGGAAAGACTTCAAACCATCAGGTCAATGAGAAAGTATCCCATCAGTTAATCATATTTTGATCTAGCTCTTTTCTTAAGTCAATAATTGGATCTCACTTAGCATCACTTTAACCTTTCTTTAATTCAAAAATTAAACTCTACCATTTTTTATATTATAACAATTTCAGGATTCAATCACATTGTTCTAATGGCATATATATAAAAATACAAGTAATTTGAGTTGAAATTGATGATCCATAAAAAATTAGATAAATATGATAGATGTTGTAGTAACATATAGATGCATGCCGCTGTTAATCAAATTTTTATTAGATAATTGACTCTAGCATACCATGTTGCTAAGAAGATTTATGAACTTTGAATATTTCATCTCTGAAGACTCCAACTAAAAGAGTCTTGTTGAACCTGGGCAACCAACAAATCCTCTCCAAATCATGAATTCTCGATCATCTCCAATCGTGATACTCTTCTTGGACCAACAAGAAAAAAAAATAGATATTCCCATCCACAAAAAGAGTATTCTAACCCATGACCTATCATGACAAGAGCAATCTTTTCATGCTCAATCCAAAACCCTAACCTATGATCCACCTCCTCACACCCACCTCCTCCTCTATTTGAATAGTCGTCAGTCTATTAGTCTCTTCGACTCAGCTTGTTAGCACTCTCCTTTTTATCAATATTGAATACGGCTAAAAAAGTATCAACAGTATTGAGCATCAACAACAACATTCCTTATGAGTTTTTCTTTTTCTCAAAGGAGTCTTTTTTATGATTTCTCTATTATATTTGGTTCGATGGGACATCTGATTTTGTTAGATGAAAAGATAATTTTTTTTAATATTATTTATATTATATCTTGCCATTGCGTGTTCTATGCATACATTTGCATTAATTTTTGTCCTAAAATTGCTACAATTTTCAACTTGAGACATGCAAAATTTTTTTGTTATTTCCATTTGGTTGATTTTGGTTTCAAAGTGCACTTTTGCAATCATAAGATTGAAGATGACCTAGAATTTAATGTATTTAATGTAAGATCCATAGTATCACATATTTACGATACATGGCCAATCATAAGATTGAAGATGACCTAGAATTTAATGTATTTAATGTAAGATCCACAGTATCATATATTTGCAATACATGGCCTCATCTACAGGTATTTAGATATGTTTGGCCTTTCCGTGGTTCTAGATATGATTGTAGAATAACTCATCATTTTGAGACTTGATGGTAATCTTTGTACTTATAACTGTTATCTTGCTAGATGCTTCTTCTCCTTGGATTTTCAATTCGTGAAACAAATAGTCTCATATTCTATTATTGGAGAAGGTCACTCTACATCACGAGTCCAGTATTGAGTTCAGAACTCAGATAGTAATATTGAATTACAGGCTATAATTTATGCCCATTATTTTTGATTTTGGAGTTTAGCACTGCTTGTTCTTCTTATTCTTTTGTTTAACCAGTAGAGTGGGTGCCATTGTTTCAATCCTTGTGATCCAACTTGTCTCAAACCCTATGATTTAGCTTTGGTAGCTTTTTTCGCCTTCTTTTAAAAATCACTTGCAAATATTCATAATCTAATAAAAGTTTGATCACATATTATGCCCCACTTCTATTCGAGAAATATTTGATATTAGAAATTATTAATAGCTAGTAGTAAAGTTTTCTAATTAAGATGAATTGGTGCATATTTTCTGGATAGTTTTGCAGTGTTGTTGTTCTCCTGATTAGATGATATCTTGCTGCTTAGAGATGATCTCATAGTTGGATGATTACTATGGTCCTAATATCAATCTTGAGATTAAGTTTTCTGACTAGTTCTTAAGAGTAATTATGTCCAAGAGCCGATTTGGGCCTATCCTTGAGTGGATTTTGGTACTGATAACTTTGCTATTTTTTTGAAATCAACATCTTTTTTTTTTATTTTACTTTTGTATTATGACTATAAGTTTTTAAAAATGAAAAACTAAACACTTTATTGCAATAGATTTTTGTAGAGTTATTATAAAATTTGTTGTAGCTAGACCAACTTAAATCTTAAGCGTTTGGTTTCAAGAATTTTTATTGTTTGGTTTTTATTCAGCTATTTATTTTACTTATATATTAGGATAAACAAAATAGAAACAGATTCAAAGGACATATGAGAGCACTTCTTCCGTGACCTTTAGAAGGTGTTGTCATTGATCTTATAGTAGTATCTCAAACAAATGAGAAGAATACCAAGAAGATCATATTCGGAATTAGAGGAATTAAATATACTTCTTGTGCCGTATCCACGGAATTGGCTATTGAAAATATGAAAGAAATTGAGAGCATCTCAGTATCACCAATTCAAGAACAAGCTATAATTAGATACAAACTAGAATTTATCAATATGAGTTAGTTAATAACTATTTTTTGGTACATCAATCAGCTAATAACTATTATTTATGAGTCTCAGTATAGTGAGTGATAATTTTTGACTATAATTATGAACAATTATGAATACAATAATCTTTTATTGCTCGATAATATTGAATTTGAATTCTTGCAATTGAGTTAGATTAGATAGAAATATGGTTGCATGCAAAGCTATGTAGGCTATGATTTTTTTATTCAAATTAGGTTTGATGTGGGTTGGTTCCAACTTTTCAAAAGCTAAACCTATTGCAGTATAAGATCTTGATTTTTCCTCATAGACATGCCCTTGAATGACCTAACCAAAATCCTGCTAACTTGTTTTGTTATTTTGTTATGATGGCTATAAGTGTAAAAAGTTTCTTCTGGCCTCTGCAGTGCATATTAGAATTGTTCATAGAAAATCTCTGCTAACTTTTTTTCTTATAAAGTTTCATTGATATAAAACTATTTAGTGCATACATCTCGATCAGAATGTCATATTTTTATTGATTTAAGTTTTACATTATATACATAGTTGCTCTTTGTACTCATTAGCTTGTTGCCTTTTCTGATGGATATAAAAGTTTACTCAATTAATATGAAGATTTGCTTACCCATAGAGAACTCTTGCTAAAATTTCTACTCAAAAGTTTCACTCATAGGAATATTTGATACATGTGGCCTAAACATCTTATACTCAATCTATTAAAGGTCAGTTCAAATTTTTATGCATGCAGTACTTTCTGATACTACATAATTTCTAAACCACTCGCATGAATGTGAAAATTGGCTCATTGATTCAGGTTGGACTATGTCTACTAAAAAGAGTATCAAGGAAAGCCATTGAAGGATAAGTTGATTCATTAATTGATATTATCTGTAAATTTAATAAATTAATTAAATAATTAAAAATAATAGTCAGTATAAAGTTTAAAAAATAAAAAAGAGATGAGTTTTTTAGACTTAAAACTTCAAGCTAGGAGAGGCACCTGCTTACTTCTATTTGGTAGTATATTTTAAATCCTATCTATTCTATAATTTGATAAAATATGTTTATTTATATTGTTCTTACTTTCTAGCTTATCAATAATTATTTGATATATTTTTTGTATAAAATCTAGATTCTATCTTCAGACAATATTAGTTAAAGAAGCCATAGAAGACTTAAATTATAAGGTTGATGATTTTCAATTTTGTATATCATATTTGAATCAAAGAAATGGCATGTACGAGCTGCTCATAATTTATTGAACAAGTACTTCTTATGGTTGATGCATGGAGTTAAAAATATTATTGATTTTCTGTCGCTTGAAAAGTCAAGATCCATATTGATCCCAACACCATTGATTATGATCACCAAATTGAGGCTATTGAAGATGCAGGTTTTGATGCTAATCTTATTAGCTTTGAAGATGATTCAAATAAAATTGATTTGAAACTTAAAGCTTTTTATTCTCCAAGAGATGCCATCCTCATCCAATCATCTTTGAAGCAATTGAAGGTGTACACTATGTTGTGATAGTCTAATGGATCAGAAAGTAATTAATGTGTATGACTCTGATCTCATTATCAGTTTAATTTTGTTGGATGTTATTGATATTTTCAAAAAATATTATTAAGATAATTGTTGGTTTCATATAGATGCTTTTAGCTAGATTTTTTATTTTATTATTTTTATTTCAAATGTGTCACTATATGATATATTAATGAGTTCTGTACAGGTTGAATGAACTATGGTGCTTAATCATTAAAAATAATTATCATTGGCATATGAAAATGCTACAAAACAATACTAAAAAATCAAACTATAAAAATATCATTGATATTTAAAAGCATTGATAAATTATCTTTTGAGATAAACCATTATAATCTAAAATTTTGATTAGTATTTTTGAATGCCACTAAATTAATCTTCAATGGTATTTTGAAATGCCGCTATTTATATATATATCCTTTTATCTTTACTTTGTGCTACATCCTTTTAGTGATGTTAAAAGAATTTACAATATTTCAAAAATGCTGATAAATATGAAAAACTTGTTATAAAAAAAGACTTTTAGAGATACTCATAAAATGTCACTAATTAATAATATTTCACTAGGACTTTTGGATACCACTAATTAATTTTCATCGATATTTGGAAATGTTGCTATTTATTATATTTCTTTTTTCTTCTCTTGCATAATATTTTTTGCCATTAATAGAATATGTGGCATATTTAGAATGCTGGTAAATATCAAAAGGATGCTATTAAAAAGAACCTTTCAGTGGCATAAATAAAGTGTTGTTAATAATCAGTGATATGACTATGGACGACATTAAGTCGATATTTGATAAAAGTACTAGTAAAAATATTTGTGATATCTTTTTTTTAATTTTTAATAGCACATTTCTATATCGGTGAAGATCTATTTTCTTGTTGTAGATTCACACTTTTTTTAGATCTTTAGTTTTTGATTTCTTCTCTTAATTTATTTTGGCTTAGTTTTCTTCAGCTTTAAGTTTCTCTCTTTTCCTACCTTAAATCTCATTGATCTAAATGCCTCCTCATTAAAGATCCAAAAAGGTCTAAAATTAGAAAATATTTAAGATAGAACAGATTATTCAAAAAATATCCTCTAAAAGTAAGAGACATGCCAAATTCCCTATCGATCTGCTTTGGAGAACTTCTTTTGCCTCCTCTTTTTTTTTTTTATTAATTAGTAATAATTTTATTTGTGTAATTTGCTACTAGTCAATAAAAATTTTCATCCTTTGATAAAAGATGGCTTGCACTCTGATTCTTTTACTTATTTCAGATTAGTTGGATGCTTGTTTAGTAGCTTGTAGATCTTTTTCTTCATTTTTTTGGATTTCTAGATGGATGGAGTATCTTGGATACTTATCTTACTCCTAGTCGCCTTTGTCATCAAATCCTCATTCATAATATCCTCGTTGTATGGAGCTTGAATTCATTATTTCTATATCTTATTGCTCATTTATTTATCCAATAAATGCATGATATATGTACTATGGACCCTTTTATATATGAATTATGGGATTAAGTTCTTATATTCGGGACTCAAGATGATGCCACATTTTTTAAGCATTCTCTAATAATATTTTAATCCTTAACCAAGCTAGGATTTTGTAAATTCATCTTATCAACTTTCATTTCTTCATGTTTTTGGTTTTTAGATTATAAAGAACAATGGTGACTTCAAATCAATCTCAGGTTGTGATTAAGGCTTATTCTAGAGGTGGTCATATATTGTAGGATAAGATGAGCCAAGAGGAAAAAGAAAATAAAAGGATTGTGAGAGGGGTCCATGGGTTGGGGATACAATTGTTTGATGGGGAGGGAAATAAGAAGAGAAGAAAGCAACGTAGATGGGGTAAAGAAATAGAGACAAAAGGAAAGTCAAATAATTATAATTGTGGGGTGTTTTTAAAATGTAGAATGTTAAGTATTTTAATGGAGATATCTAAGTGATCAACTTGATCTCCAGTTATATACTTTCTAGGCTAATGGCATGTGAGTGTAGGAAAGCAAAATCCAGTTCCTTATCTCTTTTCAAGAAAAATATACATGAAGAAGATTTATTATTGTGTTTTTTATTTAGGCATCAATATAGTTAGAGAAAAAAATGATTGGATAGTGAAAACACTAAGAATTCCACCCCCTTGCATCTTAGGAAATTAAAGTATTGCCACAGATAGTTGGTCTTTAACCTTGCTATGTTAGATAAATCATTTGATGGATCTAACTATCTATTTTGAAGTAGAAGACCAAGACAATTTTATTTTTCAATAAAAATTCCAATGCACTATAGCAATAAAAAAAATATAAAGTTATATAAGACCTTTGAAAGCTATTTTTCATCGTAACAATTATTTTAAATCAAGCCTAACTCTATGTCATTACTCATTATTTAGTACTACAATATCATCTTTTGGGCAAGTAGACATATATCTAATGACTGCCTTTCTTATATTGTATCTCATATTGACCTAGATATTCTTCTTACAAGAATGATAAGGTTTCAAAAGAATTTTGTTTAAATTTTTTTTGTTAACCTTTTTATGATGCCAACTTACATAGGATATAGCATATGCCATACGTCCTTGTTTGCAAGGAGAGGAGATCTAAATCTTATTTTTTATCTAGAAAAATAAAATCATGGCTAACATTTTGAAGTATTGTGATTGAAAAAAAATAAAAAATAAAAAGATCAAATTTGAGCTAAACAAAGGGTCATTCAAATAGCTTTGCACCTGCTTATCAAAAAAAAAAAAAAAAAAAAAAACTAGCTTCTATCTTAAAAAAAAAAAAAGGAAAAAAAAGAAAAGAAAAAAAAAAAAAAAAGAAAGAGAGAGAGAGAGGAGAGAGAGAGAGAGAGAGAGCTTTGCACCCTTGTTTTGGCACATAAAGAGCCAGTCAGGACCCACTTTAGATTTTCCAGCCCAAGCACATCCTTTTTAAGCATTCCCCAGCTAAAGACAAACTCGCTTCCATTACTCCGCAGCACCGCATAACCCAAACCGCACCCGCTCGGTACGCCCGCTGCCCCCCGCTGTGCTCCACCAATTCGCCCCGCGACAAAGAAAGCCACCCAACCGAACCATCCGTCGACCCACCGTCACCCCGTCCGGCTCCCTCCTCCTTCGTCCACGTGTCACCAACATCGCGGTCCACGTTAACCCTCCTCTTCCCCTCCAGCACACCGTAATCCATCCCCATCCACGCCAAACGGTCCATTTCACCGCCAGCCTCCCTCCCCTCCACAACAATAATCTTCATCAATTTATCCAATCAAATAGTGCCACGTTTATCAGCCTATCCACCGACGCACACGTGTCGGAAAACCAGGCTACGGGTACAGTGGATATATGCAGCAGATCCATTGCAAGAGCTGCTGCTTTTTTTTTTTTTGCTCTCTCTTCTCTCACACTCTTTCCACTGAGCGCTGCTGCTGGCGCTGCGACGCCGATCAGCGAATTTAATGGATCTGTCCGCGCCTGCTCCTCTTTATCGCCCAGCTTAATTGCAGCTGAGAGGCTCTCTTAATAAAAACACACACTCTCTCTTTCTCTCTCTAGATCCCATTCGTACCGTTCTTATGTCATCCCCGGAGACTTTGAAGGGCCCGTCTCCTCGATCTCCCTCAATCGAACTCCTTCCACCCCCTTCCTCTCTTCATCGCCTAAGGCTCCAACCCTGGCCGCCGCTTCTCCATCTCCCTGGATCCCAATGCCCTTCGATCCCTTGTCCATTCCCTCCAATCTTCGTTGAGTGCCGAAGGACCCCTGGATCCGATCTCCAGCTATTTTTCGTTTTTTTAGGGATTTTTGCTGCATTTTCTTGGGAATTTTTGGGGTTTCTGGTAGATCATATAGGTAGAGATGAATCCGCTCTGCTGGCATTGCGCCGGTGGTCGCTGTGATCGGGGGGAGCGCGGGAACTCGCCCGTGGTAACGCTGAAGGCGAAGCCCGGCGGCGGCGGCGGCGGCAGCAGGTGTTGAGAATCAGGGGAGGAATTCGTCGAGCAAGCAGCTGTTATCGTCGGCTCCTCTGGCCTCAGAGTCGGATTTGGGTGTGAGTCGAGAGGCGGATGAGGGGGCGGGGGCCACGCGGGCGGCGGGGGAGGGGAGTGAGGGGAAGGGCAGCGGCAGAGGGTGCACGGCGAATGGGTGGTGGCGGGGTTCTGTACAAGTGGGTGAATTACGGGAAGGGGTGGAGATCGAGGTGGTTTGTGCTGCAGGATGGCGTTCTGTCTTATTACAAGGTGCATGGGCCGGATAAGATTGCTGTGGGGCCGGTATGCGAGGTCGGCGGCGTCCGGGTGATCGGAGAAGACTCTCTGAACGGGTGAAGAAGACCAGGCGGCGGGTGGGGCAGCAGGGCGGGGGATGGCAAAGCAGTGGAAGCCATTTGGGGAGATACATTTGAAGGTTTGGTGCCAGTTCTCTGTTTTCTTTCCTTCTTCTTCTGTTACTGTTTTATCTGGTTTTGTGAAAGTGGTCTTGTGGCACAGGTCGTTGATCTTGTGGTTGGTTGGTCCATACTGAATTGCAATGTCAAACAGAGATTATTGCGTATGAAATAGTCTATAAGTAGTTGTTGATATGAATGGGCTTTGAGTTTCAGAAAGCATAACTGTTTTGTATAAGATATGCCATTTTTACTAGTAATCTGATATATTTTGTACTAATCCTTGATCAGAAAGATAATTACAATCATTGGTATACTTCCATGAAAACAACACTTTCATCTTTTCTCAAGAAATAATGCAGAATGCTGTGAAGTTATAGCAGACTTGTTGGCTGGATGTCACAATGAGAAGCTTTGCATGGGTATGATGGAATAACTTATATCATGCTCAGAAATTATCATCATACAGTAGTAGAAAAGGACTAATTAAATAATCCCAGCCACATATCCAAATTTGCCTTCAAATAGTCAGAGTTATTGATATACCACTTCCAAAATCCTTTATTACTTCACTTAAATACTGAAGAACCTTGAATTTTCTCATGGGATTTGACCTTTAAGACAACCTTGTCCCTTTCTTTTGCACAAATTTCTATATCTGGAGGTTATAATCTCATTATTATAGCCATATTCTTTTCAGAAGATGATTTGATTAATCATGTGAACCACATCCCTACTGGTATAACAAATTGGTAAGTAGGAAGTTGGAATAGATGAATGGACTGAACAAACTAGTGTTGGTTTCACCACTTGGGTTTCCATTTCCTGTAGCCAACATTTATCCACATTCTCAACCATTTAGAACCAGTCTTGACCACACTCAAGCTTTATGACATGTGCCAATGAACTGGATGGAAAGTTTCTTTAGTTTGCTGAATAAGAGCTTGGCAAGCCTCTCCTTTTTCTAACATTCTATCCTTTGCAGATGAGAATTTTTTAAAGCCTAAAACACTTAAGAGGATCTCAAAGCACTGCAAGATTACTCTGGGCTAGAAAATTATATCCTTTTGTGCTTCATCATGAGATGTCATTAACAATCAGCAAATTGGAGTCAGTTCCCCCATTTCTAGTATTTGGGCAGTTGTTGCAAACTCTATGGTAATGCAAGCTTTCACATTCTACAAGTGAACTCAGTAAGTAGCATAAACCATAGATTGGTATGGATACCCTTGTCTTAGATCTTTCTTGCAACAGTGTCATCTCAGAGAGATCCATGATAATGTAATAAACCCCTATTGGAGTAATACATTTTCAAAGCCATATGTGTAAGTCTAAAACAAGATATTTGCAAACAATACTCGAGACTTTTAGTAACTAGTCAAAATGTTAAAATTTGATGGCACATTTGATAGATTGTGGTATTAATTTTCATTTAAAGGAACTCTTGCTTAACTAATCATTAATTTATTACTATCTCTTATTCATTAGCAAAAACCATGGATCTAAGCACTATTTAAATTGATGCATTATGAGAAATTTAGATAGATAAAAATGAATGATCAAATGCAGATGCATTTCTTTTCCTTCATTTTATTTGCGATTGATGATGACAATTTTAGTATCATGTTTTTTTTACTGCTATTTATGTTAATTTCTACTTTTTTTTGCATCTTATATTTTTCCACTCTTGATGGGTTATTTTGACATACTCCATAAACATAGAGTTTATCCATTATTTTTCTTCTCGAATCCTTCTTTTCTCTTAATATTCCTAGCTTCTCAAATATGGACATTGCTTTTAGATGAAAAGCTTTTTATGCATTCATCTAATGCAAAATATTTGGATATAATAGTTTGTATAAAATGCCTAGAAATTAAAAATGATTTACCTTGGAGGTCTTTTACCCGTACATCAAAAAAGCACAAAATGAGCACAAGCAATAAAGCTTGTGAGCAAAAGTACGTCATAAACTATATAATTTGCAAATACAAGCCATTGATCTCCATCTAAATATTTTAAAACATATATGAATCAGTATTCAATCAATTTGTATGCCTTCTGGACTTTAGATTGAATCAAAACATGGCATCACACTGTTAAAAAGGTTTTAGCTACAGTGCATCTATATTAAATTTTAATGGTTTGTAGGAGTAGATCTCGACCTTTGGTGGATGAAGGTATTGTGGGAGAGTTATAAAGTCATTTTTTCTTCTACACCTCCCAATCTCTTGCCTGCATGGTTCCACCGTGGCTGTGAAGCAGCCGTAGCATCCTACTGGTATTGATGACCATTAGCATCATCGAATATGGAACCGTTTGGAGTGTCCGTTATGGGAGCCTCATCATCTCCATAGCTTCTTCTCAACGACCTGTGATGGCTGCTTGTCTACATGTCAGTCAATGGCTACCATCACTTCTCCTTGTAGGCCCACTCCACCCTCAGATGATGGCTCTTAAATACCTTCCTAGACCTTGGCTGTTGCTCTTAGATG
Source organism: Elaeis guineensis (assembly GCF_000442705.2). Lineage (NCBI taxonomy): Eukaryota > Viridiplantae > Streptophyta > Magnoliopsida > Arecales > Arecaceae > Elaeis > Elaeis guineensis. The sequence continues at coordinate 22,214,213 of NC_026001.2, forward strand.
AACTAGGAAGTGGTGGCATGTCCTTTGAGCGAATGGATGTGCTCTGTGGGATTATAAGAGTTCAGTAGTACACGAATGGGAACAATGGCATGGATGCAAAAGGGGAAAAAGGGGGTGGCTGCACCTTTTCTACCAATGGCCATGGTCACTGGTGAGGATGCGATGGTGAAGTGAGGGTTGTTGGTGGGGCGGAGAGGGGGTGGGGGAGGGGGGTAAGAGGAGAGCATTGATATTGCCACTGTGGAAGATGACTGGAAGCAACAAGGTGGTTGCACAGTGTCAAGAAAGTAGGAAGAAAAGGAGAATTTGAAGCTTTAAAATAGGGCTTAGTGTTTTAGTTACTTACAAGAAAATCTTTTCTTTTACGTTGTACTACTGATATTGTGGTAAATCACCTGAGCTTACCATTTTAGAATGAATGACTCAAACTATGTACCCTAAAAATCGCTAGGGAGTACTGTAGCAAACATTTATTAAAATTGTGCATTTTGAATACTTCCAATATATGGGTGAAAGATCAGAGGTCTTTTGCCAATAAATTAAATGGGCACAAGATAAACAATAGGAATATAGCTAGACTATATGATTTGCAAATCCAAACTATTGATCTTGATCTAAAAATTGTAAAATAAGCACAAATCTAGATTTAGTTAATTATACTTATCATTCTTATCCCTTTCTCTATTAGAGAACTATCTCTCCAGGGATTGTGAAAGATGTTCCACTAGAAATATTCTTGTTATTGCTTCGACTCATATTGCCCAAAAGTGGCTTCCGATCTAATAGCTCCAAAATAAATTAAATATGACTAGATCCACCTAGTACATGGCATCACATCATTAAAATTTTCCATTTTGAGTCCATATGATGCATAGGTAAATGGTCTAAGAGTCCATGATTTTTCGTTTATAGCCAATATAGACATCATAGATCATCATGATCAAGAGTATGCATTTTCATTTTGGGAGGCCTATCATTAGTTTTCATTGTAAAGCCTGTGAGGCCAAATGCTGTCAGAAGCATTCTAGCCTCGGTGTGCACACGCGTGTAGTCAGACTTGCAACAGAGAATTCTCCTGCCAATTAATGTACTTAGATAATTCATTTGTAGGATCACTTTATATGGAAAGTTTGTTATTGTATGTTGCCAGTTTCTCTTCAACTTTGAAGGCCTTGATGCTAAATGGAATCATATGAGGTAGACATATTTATAAACATGTGGTGTTGCATTGACTTCCGTTGACCCATATGTCTACTGCCTTTGTTGTTAAGTATCTATGATGTAATTGATGGGTTGATCCATTTATCTGTTTTTAATTTTTAGGTCCTTTGTTATATGATTCTACATTCACTTATGCTCTGGTCCCACTAGATACTCATGGTATGATCCTCAAACAACATTTGGTATAGCTGTTCCCATGTAGCCGATTGTTAGTTCATGGCCTTAAAATAAACTTATTTTGCTGCTTTGCATTGGTCACCATTTCCACAAACAACTTCATATTTCTTCCATCCTCTGTGGTAACAAGTGAGAAGTGAACATGATTTCAGGTTTCTTCAATTCGTGGCAGTAAATCAGATGATAAAAGGCTGTATATTTTCACTGGCACTAAAACTCTTCATTTACGGTGTGATTCTAGAGAAGATCGTAGTGCATGGATTGAAGCATTGCTGTCAGCTAAAGATCATTTTCCTCGTATGCTAACCAGCAATGACTTTGCACCTACCATAGATATCAGAGTCTCTACTGAGAAGCTACGGGGACGATTGCTGCAGGAAGGACTCGGTGAAGCAGCAGTCAAAGAGTGCGAGTCTATAATGCTCTCTGAACTCTCTGAGCTGCAGAACCAGTTAAAATCTCTTCAACAAAAAACATATTGTTTTACTTGACACACTAAGGCAGTTGGAGGTAACTTTATGTGGATAATGTGGATATTATTTTCACCGTTAAATCAATACTGAGTAAATGTAAATAAAAAGAAAGGGCATAATTTCCAAATATATTTAAGGAGAATTTTCCTTCATTCAGAGAATTCTTTACTTTCTATTGATCTTTTTTGTTTCTTAATGATTCTTTAATTTCTATCGATCTTTTCTTCTGAAGGTAATGTGATTGATCTTTTTCTTAAGTTTATGTGTGCATTGCTGTGCAAACCTTTGTCTCCACCTTCTCACACTGCTTATTATTTGCATCTGATTTGTTTTTACATTTTGAAATCACATTTTCTCTGCATGTAATATACTGTAATGTACTATTTAAGAAAAACATGTGGAGTATTATGTTAAATGCTAATTATACTCAATTCCATTAACTATATCTTATAAATTGTTATTAGCAGCAAATCTATTATTGCATGATACTCTTAGATCATAAGTGGTGTGTGCTTGTTGCTGTAGTATACATTGCCGTTTTTAAAACTTAATGATAATTATGCAGTATTTTTAAAATTTTCTTTTCACTTGTAGGAAAATCTTTTTTTTTTTTTTTTTTTTAGTCCTTATGATGTTAGGGAATATACTTACTACAGTGCTAAGACATCCATCTATTTTCCTTTATGGATATAGTTTCATGGAGGTGCAATGTTGCAATAAAACATGGTATATATTGTTGTAATTTTACTTAATAAGTAAACTTCAAGAATGAATATTTTCAGAGAAGGCTTGTCTCCACCACATCAGAACAACATTTGACTGCCTTGACTTCATCTTGAACTTGCATGCCTTCCCAACTGCTTGTATTCATTTGTCTGCCTTGTCCTTTCTTGCTCTTTTGCCCTTTGCAATTGAAACCTTGTATATCCATTTACAACCGGAAAACTAAGTTTGGCAGCCCAGGGTCCAATCCTTTTGTAGTTACCTAAACACGTGTTCCTGCAGCTCATTGTTCACATGCCCAAACTTTTATGCGCATCTTAACACTCCAATCTTCAGTGCATCAAGATCCGCTTGTATTTTCATGGGATGAGATCAAGGTTTTAAATCCTGTGGGACGGAGCTGTCCCGATTTTTCCATGGGATAGGATGGGACAGCGGATGGGATGCGCCGTTGTCTTGCCTCATCTTGACACTTAGGATAGAGGATATCTCAAGGTGTTCTCATTGAGACGTTGGGATGCTAGTGGGACAGCCCTGTCTCGATGCATGGGATGGTATTTTGTCCGTGTCCCATGGGACGTCCCGCTGGGACCTACATCCTTGGATGAGATGATTACATTTGGTTGGTCATCTCCATGTTAAACATGACTCTCAGAGCATCAGTTACTGCATAATATTTATGGATCAAATCCTTTAATATTACTTAGGTACCCCTTAGTGGCCTGACTGCTGAACATTTCATTTTCTGTATATTTCAAAATTAACATACACATTTTCTTTGCAATCCATGGAGCAAGAAATTGGGAAAGTAAAGTTGAAAAGCACACATTTCATTCTTTTAGTGAAATGTCCTAATATATAGATACATGAGACGTCATTTCTGGCATCACAGAGTTGTATACTTTTTGCATAGGCTATTTGATAGTTTTATGACATTTGAAAAGGCTGCTTCCTTGTTGCAAAACTTTAACTCCTATAAGATCCATTGACCTTCTAAGTTTCAAGGCAGGCTCCTCTGTTGCTTGAAGCTGCTTTAGCTAGGAGTTTGGCTCTAATTATTAGGGAAATGACGTCATGCCAATCAGCAATTGAAAAATTTGCTCAATATTTTCTTGTAACTTATTGGCATTGAGTTGTGCTTCATACATCTTTTCATGGGAAAAGGCTTGAATTATATTGATGGTGATGACTGATGGTAATTCCAATGTGTGCAGCATGTTAACTGGTGCGAAAAGTTGAATAATGGTTCTCTGATAGATTATGTTCAAGAAATCAATTGCAGAGGCCTCATATTTCAGATGCTACCGTTTCTTTTCTCATATTATTTCTTTTTTGAGTCATGAAGCAAAAACATGGTCCTAAAGGGACTATATTGTCCTTTCTTTCTTGATATGCAGACAGAGAAAGTGGAGCTAGAAACTACAGTAGTAGACGAAACAAAGGAGCGTGAAGCACATGCTGGACAGGGGAATGGGAGATTCAGTGGTCAGTAGTGCTTGAAATAGATTTATTTTCTTGAATACTATGTAATATTACTCGCGATGCATATATATATATATATATTATATATATATATATATATATATATATATATATATATATATATATCCACATTGGTTAGGGATTTCTATGCCCTGCCATTTACTATAATTTATTTTGGTATTACAAATTTGTGTTATCATGTGACATTTGGCTGACATATGTTATGCATATTATGCTCACAATTTACTGAACTTTTTGTAAATCAAGGGGCTATATTTTTCAATGATATTCTGAAATATGAAAGCTTCTACTATGACCTTGTTTCATCTTCTTTGGGAAAAAAATACCATATGTTTATTTTATACCTATTTGTTTTAGTCTGCTTTTACCATGACCCTGCTTCATTTTCTTTCGGAAATAATTGCATGCGTTTCTTTTCTCCCTACTTGTTTTAATCTTATGAGGACCAGTGCAGGTGTGTGTTTGGTCCCACAGTGGCTATGTCGTAGGTAGATCTTGGATACTTAGACAGGGTCAAGGATCCAAATAATATCTTCCGATTAGCTTTTTTGGATGGAGGTCCCATGTTATTCTTTGATACTATCTATAACAACCTATGATCTCATACAAAAGGCTAGCTGAAAGGCATTATTGGGGTTCTTTGGCCTTCCTAGGATCTACTTAGTGTGTAGCTGGTGTGGGACTAAACTCACGCCCGCATGGGTCCTCACAAATCTGCTTTGATTTATATATGGTGTGGATAATGCAGTTGATACCTTAAGAGTGTGAACAATGATAAGAACTCTTTGCAATTTTCTTTTACAAATTTTCAAATTTATCTTGTTCTGGCGCTTCCTAGCAACAGTTCTGGAAAAATTGGATGTGGAAGCAAAATTTATAATGGAAAAGGGAAACCAGCAATGGAATGGCCAAGTTTGACTGATCTTGAGATAATGCTGGTAATCACCAGGAAAAGGGTACATGGATCTATTCGGAGGCCATTGCTTCAAATCTTGCTGGAAATTGCATGTTTGTACTTGAAGAAACTCTATAGGCTCCAGGAAAATGAGCTCAACAAATGAGATTTGGCTCATTTAACTCAGTCTCAAATTGGTACATGATTGAACCTGTCTCTCCAAGTCAAATATCTGGTTCATGTTTGTTTTCTGAAACCAATGTTGGCTTGGTATTTGCTCTACATTTTAGAGTTTAAGCTGGTTTAGTTGGGAATTTCGGTCAAGCTAGATTGATTGATGTGACCCATCTGCACCTGGAAAAATGGTGGACACACACATTCTTCAGTTTAAGACAATTTTCTTTTACCACTAAATGTTCAAAAGATAATGAGAGGAATGGTGCTGCAGTTTCCCTTGGCCACATATTGATTGAGGCATCTGTCAGTATAAGGACCAAAATGCATTACCTGTACAAGCTAGTTTAATTGATGATCCTCTCCTTTTCTTCATTCTTCTGACGTTTTTGTTGGATCTCCAACTTCTTGTTCAATCTCGACTACCATCCAGAGATGGACTTGTTTCCATCCTAAATGTACAAAAAAATAACTGATGCATGTCTATTCTTGTGGGATGAGTCACCACCATTGGCATTTTGTTGACATTCTGGAAGCTAAAGACTAAAACCTTTTGTCACATGAGCAAACCAACATTATAAATAGTTGTGGAATGCTTTGGTGGACAACTTATATTCTTGTTTCTATTTTCTCTTTTATTCTCGTTAATTTGAATTGGAATGAAAAATATTCAGACCTTCAGCAATGTAATTTGATGTATCAAAATGGTGCTTTTACCAGTGAAAACAAACAAAACATCCTTGAAGAAAAAAGAACTTGTGTTTTGCTCATTTTTCATTTTGGAGTATGCCGTTGTACTTTGTGAGACTGTAAGTTTAGTGTACATGTAAATGCTTTTGTATTTAAATATGTCCATGTATTTTTGTCAGGCTTTGGTTTCTTTCTTCTGGAATTTAAAAAACATTCATCTTATTTTGAATGGTACAGACTTCTATTCAGTTATGTCAGAGGGCAGCGCAACTGACTCCGATGCAGACAATGAAAGTCAAGGTCCAGATGGGGAAACGGATGAAGATGATGGGATGTATTTTGACACGAGTGACTTTCTGTCGTCAGAGTTACTGAGAAGTGCCTCATATCGTTGTAGAGAAACTAGGACAAATGGCTGCATGTGTTTAACATGTGATAGAAATTCCTGCTGGTCCTGATGATATGAGAAGTATTCTCATTGGATTGAAAACCATTGAGTATCCTTATGTTAACGGAGAGAGAAGTTGCCAGAGCGAAGAAAAGAGAAACCTGTGGGCTTGTGGTCAATAATTAAAGAAAACATCGGAAAAGATCTTTCTGGAGTTTGTCTTCCTGTTTATTTCAACGAGCCACTCTCTTCCTTGCAAAAATGCTTTGAGGACCTGGAATATTCATACTTGGTGATCGTGCATTGGAATGGGGCAAGCAGGGTTTAATCTTTGGAAAAATTCCACCTTTTACTAATCAATTGCTTATTCATATATAATATTATTACCATTCCTGTTTCATAAGGTTCTTAATGTGTCCCAACTTATAAGCATGTCCTTTTAATGTAAATGTTTTCTGGTAAATTTTTATATTTTCTTTGGAATTCTGTGGTGCAAAGACAGCACTTACTTATTGCTGATGATCTGGTCATCCTGCTGCTTTTGTTTTATGTTTCATATGGGTCTCATGTGTTACAACTTATAAGCATGTCCTTTAATGTAAATGTTTTCTGTAAAATTTTTGTATTTTCTTTGGAATTCTTTGGTGCAAAGTTAGCACTTACTCATTGCTTATATCTGGTCACACTGCTGCTTTTGTTTTATGCTTATAACAGCAATATTGATTTGTTATGGAGATGTTTTTTAATTTGAACTTTTACTAATTAGTCTGATTAATGTAACTAGTGTTCCATTGTCTTGAATGAATGTTCAACGGCTGCATGGAAGCATCTGCTTCCTTTTACTAATTTGAAACAATATCATTTTTACATATGTATGATTAGTTTGAACACTTTGAAGTTTGATGAACACTCTATGCTTGGCAATCATGAGCATTCTTTTTTGAAAACTTTCCATAAGAAAATGATGCTTCTGCTGCGCAACACTTCTAATATCTTGACTCCTGAGCTAGATGTCTGCCTTCTTAATGGCAATTAAGTGTTTCCACTATTCAAGTAATGATGGGCTATTACCGGTGGTAACAAAACTTTTCAAGTTCTGCATTGTTCATTTGAAAAAAAACCCACCACCATTTTTTAGGATAATATGCATTACTGTGGATAGCTAGTAATGCCTGCCAAACATGGTATAAGCATGTGGGGTTATAGTTAAAATTGATGTTATTTGTTCTTTTGTTTCTGATCTTTAAAGTGCCTTGCAGCTTCTTGCTTATATTTAATGCTATCTACTGTTCTAGATTATCTTCTACTTTTTTTCTTGATTCTTGATTGATTGCCATGTTTTCTTTAATACATCCTTAAGGGATTTTTGTAATAGTATGCATGGAAATTTATTATTATATCATTGCTATGTTTACTGCTTTGGTGACTTGAACAGTACGGTAATACTGTGCATGTATTGGGGTGTTCCCGTTCATATTGTATTAACCTTAGCCTTGAACCAACAAATTATATCCATCCAGTGGGGGTTGGCTTTGTGCTTATAATTCATCAAGATGAAGAAACGTTTTCTAGTTGTATTGTAAGCTGATCTTAGCCCTCTAAACTGAAGCTGAATCTCTGACTTAGATAACCTTTTTCAAGGAGCATACTTCTATAAGACCTGGAGAAGCCATTTCTGGGTATGGATACCTACTCAGCACATACCTTAAGCTTGTGGAACTTAGGAGCAAATTTGAGGTCTGCCTCGATTTGTAGTCCAGTGTGTGGGATTAAGGCATAAAATGCAGAGAATTGCATTATCTCTAAGGCACAAGCAATAATCTGGAGAGCCAAACTCAGATCTTTAAGTTGCATGATGCTGCTGCTTCACATCAGTTTTTTGGGTCCTTCGGTGACAGTTTTGGGAACTATTACAAGATGCTTTATCCTTTTCTTTTGTCCAATGCTTGATTTAAAGCATTAACCTCATTGATGGAACTTTGGCCTTTAGAATCAGGTATTTGTGATTATATACATAATCCTATCATAATCAACACTATACCTTGAATATCTATCAGAATTTTGTCGATATTAAGGCTACCCATGGTACTACTCAAGATCCACCTGTAGCGGTACCGGATCCCGTACCGGATGGCGACTCTTACCGCCAATACGGTACCGGTACCAGATATCCGGTACCGTATCGACACATGGTATGCTTCAGCATACTGGTTGCATACCCGGTACATATTTTTTTTGTTTTGTTTCTTTTTTTTGGGGTGTTCAAAATATTAATTCATAAATACAATCCCAAAATTATATTATATTGTATCTTATTGATATATTTGGATTCAATTTTTGAGTTCGGTAGCAGTACAGGTACAGGGACTCTTGATCCAAAATTTTAAATATATATTTATTTACATTATATTACAAACTATATCATCCTAAAATTAAAAAGAAAATATATATAATGTGCATTAAAATATATCTAAACTTTTAAAGTACAAAAGCACAAAAAATGATATATAACTACTCAAGATCTACTCTGGACATTTAATATCCTCGTCGAGTATATCTGTGATGCTCGTTAGATATCTGGATATCTTAGTATAATCTGGAGGAACATCAGTTCACCCTCTAATTAAGGATGCATCGTACTCTTGAATATTCGTCTCATAAGGCATCCTCTCTGGATTGTACGACATCTCAGATCTTTCACTCAAACTCTGACTCTAGGAAGTATCCTCGGGATGATGGTATGACTGTGGAGGAGCCCTCCGAATATGCCGGTAGCAAAATCCGATCCGTAAGATGCTCCAGACTGCATAGGATAGTAACCACTAGAAGATGTTGCTTCGGATGCACCATATCATATGGATCATAAGGTGGCTGCGGATAATAGGATCCATAATGGAGGATGATCCAGATACATCCATAAAATCTACTCCACGTGCAAGATCGTCTGTAGTTGCATCGTGTGCTGGACGACCTCTAGGAACCCGTCGTCTATATGAAATTGGCTCCGCACGGTCTCTACCGACTCGTCCACCATGGTTCTTATCTTGTGTGGCATGTGTAAACTGGGACTCACCGGTGAATCGAATATCACCTGCGGCTATTTCATAAGGAGTGGTCTCCTGTCCTCTAGTTCTTCTCTGATCATCAGATCCATGACTACTACTATAGTATCATCATCACTCTTTTTGATCTCCGAATCTGAGTCAGATAGCTCCTGTACTCTCGAGAGTGGTGCACGTGCAAATGTCTTTTTTTCCTCTTGTGCCCCTCTGTGACTGAGTTTCTTGTGATTGGGAGAATGGATGTCTTCTTGCTGACTGCCGACCTCGTCTAAACATTTGTCGCTCGAACCTCTGCGAGGATGTATCGAACATCGAGTCATGTGATGAATGAGTCTCCTGTGTCCCCTCAAGTTGTGGCTGATCAGTTGGAACCTTATGTGGAATATTTCTTTCTACCCATTGTCCTGGATCCACCCTGATCTCTTTAGCTACCACACTGGCTGATCGTAGAGGGAATCCGGCTCATCAAGCTCTGGCTCTTGCTGCTGACTTGCAAGCCATTCGATGATCGGATCGTCATCCTTGTCAGCATAATCTAGTGTCGGATCAGTATACTTCAGTTGTACTTTCTTCTGAATGTATTTTAGCCTCAACCTCAAATTATAGTGAACATATACAAGATCATTGAGGCTTTTTGTATTAGATGATTTTTTCTGTTTGTTTGTGGGACGAAAGTCGATCAATTGCGCTCACAGCTACTAGCAGAGACCGTTTGAGAAAGAATGCGGACAGCCACACCTCTCAAATGTTCTGTGGATATTCCAAAATGAATCCACCATTCAGCTGTAAAAGCAAAATTACATATCAAATTTTATGATATTATTAAGCAAAATTACATATCAATCTATGCTGCTCATTATTGATATGAAATTTATCTGGATTCATCTGTTTTTGCTTACGACAGTTGATGAGACTCCAAAACTGTCTGATCTTTCTCTAAACTGTTTCATCTGTAAAAAAATATTTATTAAATTTATAAATATATCATTGAGTACAGATCGAATTCAGTTGAATAATCACATCTGTTTTAAAATTAGTATTCCTCTTGCAGACACAACGATGTGATATCTGGATCGGACACCCATTTTATATATCACGTTACGAAGAGTAGCAAGAAGCTCGTTATGCATATCTATCCCAGAAATGGTGTACTGGAATTTCGGATTCAAAATAATAAGCTGCAGATAAATTTCATAATTGATTAAGTATACTTTTACAAGCATAAAAAAAAATATTTTAAAAATTCTTGAATCCATGCTTACCGGCTAGATGCAAATATCTATCCATCTGATAGTCCCAACGGTGCTAAATGATGTTAATAAATTTTTGAGCATGCTTCGGATCATTCTTACTGATCTGTTCTTCTTGCCCCCTCTCCATCATGTAATATAAGAACCATCTGGGGTATCTTTCACTATCCACGTGTGAAGCACCTCATATAATGGCTTAATAGCCTTCACTACTTCTCAGCCTGTCAGAATGACTGACTCGTCATAAGTTCTCCACATGACTTCCATCAGTGTCGGTCCTCGCATATCTGCTCTCTGTACTCGGCACTGACAAACATCTGACGTAAGGCTGCTTTCTTCTGAAGAAGACTATCAAGTGCTATGTAGTTGGTAGCAAATGTGTGATATCCGATCTTAAGATCTCTCCCCAGTATACGTCCGCATCAATGAAAGAACCCATGTGTGATTGTAGATGAATCTAGTAATAGTTGGGCAATCTCCACTACCTGCTGCACCTACGAATTTTCCAATATCCATCAATATAAGATCAATGCAATGTGCAGCACATGGGGTCCAGTATATCTGCGGTCGCTGCTCCATCAGCAACTCTCCGGCATCTTATATTGTGGTCCATTATCTGTGATGACCTGCACGACATACTGCTCACCCACTGAATCAATCACCTCCTCCATCAGAAAGGATATATGTGGCATCGTGCATCTTATCTGAAGCATCAATTGATTTGTGAAAAAATATTTTTCATCACAGTATGTCAAAAAATTAATGATGCTCCGTCTAGTAGGACCGATCCAACCATCACACATCACTGTCAGTCCGTATGTAGGTCATTTATTCTTGTAAGAAGCAATCCATCTCTGCAGATCCTCTTGTTACTGTCAAGAAGCTGACCATAGATGTCCTTAGGTCCTGCGGATCTACACCCTGGCCGGCAGCCTCTATGGCTGAAATGCAGATCGATAGTAAGGATTTCTGCTGCATTTGCTGGAATATGGCTGAAATGAAATCATGATCCAATAGCTCGCCATATATTCTTCTTATTTTTTTCACCATAGTGTCAATCCTTGCTGCTTTGAATCCTTGTTGGGAAAAGCATGTGGATCCAAATCATGGATGGTGGCTCCTGCTGGAATATCTCTGGAGGACCTCCTTACTGCCAAAAGCTCCAACAAAATGATATGCTGTTCTGCTCCCTCTACCATCGGCTCTCTGACTGAGGTAGTCCTCCTGAACTCGAATTCTCCTCCATCGATCGCTGATCCAGATCCGATTCGTAGCATGATGGTCCAAATCGCTCTCTATATCTGGCCATCTCTCCTATCGGTACTGATCAGCCAAGCTCGTCTGAATGGCAGCCTCAATCTGTGCCTCCTATCATCTGGAGCGAAGCCTCCTCTGACTCTCTAGAGTGATAAGAAGGTGGCTCTGCAGCTCGACGGTCCACTTTTCCTTTTTGCTTTGTCTTTCTTCGCTGCTTTCGAATCAGCGAAGTGCTTTTCATCAACTGTCGGACCTCTGGGCATTTCGACATATGGACACATCAGGATAACCACCAGTAGGTGCTGCTTCAACCTAGTCACCCCTCCCTTGAACTCTGTGTTGCACCATTTGCATCTCCAATGATGCCGAGCCGAGAGCATCTCGCCATGATCCCAACCAATGTCACGCTCTGAATCTTTTTCTTACTCATTTCTAAGTATAACAAAATACGATAGTTTAATAATTATTAAAAAATATTATATATAAATTAAAAAATTCAATAATAATTTTAAAACTCATAAATTCAAAAAAATATGTTATATGCTTCAAATAATATTTTTGAATTAACTATAATATAATACTAATTTTACATATTTTTTATTTGATAATATTTTTTATTATTTAAATAATTATAAAAATATTTTTTAATTTCAAAAATTTAAAAAAAATCTGAGGTTAGATTCAAGTAGCTTAATTGCTTGAATCATTCTAAACATGATTTGAAACTCTGATTTTTTATTTTTTTAATTTATTTTTAATAATTTTTTATGAATAAATATATTTAAAAAATATATAATTAATTAAAGTCAATGAATGTCATGCTCTGAATTTTTTTTCTTACAAATATCTGCAAGTATAACAAAACACGTAGTTTAATAATTATTAAAAAATATTATATATAAATTCAAAAAAATTTCAATAATAATTTTAAAACTTATAAATTCAAAAAAATATGTTATATGCTTCAAATAATATTTTTGAATTAACTAAAATATAACACTATTTTTACATATTTTTATTTGATAATATTTTTTTATTATTTAAATAATTATAAAAATATTTTTTAATTTAAAAATTTTAAAAAAATTGAGGTTAGATTTAAGTAGCTTGAATCATTCTAAACATGATTCTGAAACTCTGATTTTTTATTTTTTGAATTTATTTTTTAAATTTTTTATGAATAAATATATATAAATATTTAAAAAATATATAATTAATAAAATCAACGATTTTAGTGTCATCATGTAGATCTTCAAAGATCTATCACATATGATCAAATCATACCAAAATCACAAAATTTTGGCATGATTTTCTCTTATTTTCATACTTCTTCGTTCTTATCTTTTTTTAACAAAAAAAATATAAAAAATAAAATATTTACTAAAAGAATAATACATTACCTTACTTCGTCAAAAATCAGCGTCTCCTCGAACCAGTGCTGCAATTTGAGAATTTTTTTCTTTTTCTTATTTTTTCGCATCTCGTTGAGTCTCAGAGAGCTCGGGAGTTCTCTGAGAGCTCTCGAGTCTCTCAGACAACCACCTGGGCTGTCACTAAAAGACAGTCCAGACCCCACCCCACACCCCCCACTCCCCCCCACTCCGTTCACTTGGAGATGTCGGTACGGTTCGCTTCAACGTCGAACCGAACTGTACCGGTCCATACCGTCCGGTTTTGGGCGGTATGGAGCTGAATCGTACTGAACCACCGGTTCGGTGCGGTTCGAAGCTGGTTTTTGAGGAAAATGGCCGAACGGGATCGGCTGGCCGCCGATCCAGTTCAGTACGCCCCGTACCGGCAGTTCGGTCTGGTGCAGCGGACCTTACTACTACCACCATTAAGTTTCTGTTCAGCAATGATGTGAAATTTACCATATCATAGAGTTTAAAACCTGGCTATAGTTATGCCATGATATAGTCAGATTGCTTTTGTTGTCAAGTATTTTTGCCATCACATATGAGTAAGCAGATATAAACCATGGGGCTGCCATTGTTTCTGTTTGGACCAGTCTAACATATTCTCATATTCTCATGATAGATGTTTATATTTTTCATCTATCCATGAGAATCGTGGATCAAGCTTCTGAAATAAAAACAAATGGTGAAAAAAGATCATAATGTTTTTGCCATGGACATGGGTCCTTTTATTTTTTTAATGCTTATGAGTTGTCTGGCAGCTGATTCAAATCCTGAACCAGTAGCAGACTGTTAGATTTCTTTCTTTCTTTCTTTTTTTTTTTTTTAACTCAGTGCACTTCTTTTGTATTGTATACTTATATCCTTTAGACTCTCAGCTATAGTTCCTGGATACTATTGAATAGAAAGAAAATGTCTTAACAAGTAGGAAAATTCTTGATAGGTAACAACAATATAAAAACTTATGACTGTATAGTTGCTGCACCCTGCTGTTTTTAACTTTCATTTAAGAGCTGCCTCACCTGGTTTCCTATATAGTTCATAGAAAAACCTATACATTCGATTGAACAGATAGTGTTACATGTGGTCGACTGCTGTCTGTTGCTTGATTGTGAAACATAAGTGAATGGGTTGGAAAATATGCAGGGAAACAGCTTAATGAGGATTCTCCACATTGCAGCATTTGCGGTATCTGGCTATGCTTCAACGGAAGGTCGACAATGCAAACCTTTCAACCCTCTTCTTGGGGAGACATATGAAGCTGATTATCCAGATAAAGGTCTTCGCTTCTTCTCTGAGAAGGTTACACTCTCGTCTTCTCTCAATAATGTGCAGCATACGTATTTAGTTAAGATACTCTGGATTATGGGTTCTCATTAACGTCATGTCTTTGGACAGAATAGAAACTTTAGTAATATTCCTTTTTACCATTCATTTCTATCCGTTTCCAGCAGAAGCAATTAATGTCCTCTGTTTGTGCTTGAAATAATGTAGATTCTGATGTGATCATCACACTGAACTGTTTTGTTTGGCCAAAAATTTTTGTCGGTTCAGGTAGTCACCACCCAATGATTGTTGCTTGTCACTGTGAAGGTAGAGGATGGAAATTCTGGGGTGATTCCAATCTGAAAGGAAAGTTTTGGGGTCGATCGATCCAGCTTGATCCTATTGGCATTCTAACTCTCCAGTTTGAAGATGGAGAAACATTTCAATGGAGTAAAGTCACCACTTCTATATATAACATTATAATTGGTAAAATTTATTGTGATCACTATGGTACCATGCGCATAAAGGGTAGTGGCCATTACTCCTGCAAGCTCAAGTTTAAAGAACAGTCCATCATTGATCGAAATCCACATCAGGTACCTCTGCATGATATAAATAGCATTTCCATTCTGCAGTTACTTTGTCCCTAGCTCATGGAACAATATGTTTAGCTAAATGTTTTCTGATGATTGTTATTTATTTTATTTTATTTATTTATTTATTTATCTTTTTTGGTTGAGATTTTTTTTTTGGGTGCGGTTGGTCTGGGGTGGACATGCATCAAGGTTTGTTTCATAGAGAGAGCAAAATGGAAGCTGCAAAAGAACTGCCATGAGTCAACAAAGAGTCCAAAAAGAAAACCAGCAAAACAGAATAAGCCCCAATCTATCAGAAGCCTGATCATAATGGTACAAGAGGTGTTTATGCCTGACAAAACATCCAAAACACAATACGGACTGAAACTGCAGCAGCTTAGAAACTAGTGTGAACAATGATGTTTGTGATTGTTCCGTGTATATGTCACTCTTTATAGCGCACACAGATATCTGAAATAAATATCCACTCCATTAAGCACTTCAAAGAACTTCTGTTTGAAAGTTGATGCCTTATCACTCATTCTGGATGAATAATTGCTTTAGGATTCATATATTTTTGCTTCATTTCTTGCAAAACCACACTTCATATTGCTGCCATGCGTGTGGCAGAAGCATGGCTGTGATACTTTCAAGAGTGGGCTTTCTTACACTCATGCTTAAGAAAGAACTATTTGCTGTAGTATTTTAAACATTTCTTTTATTGGGATTCTGACTTTTTTAGATTGGCATTCTAAAGAGTTTCTGAATCCACCTAAAAACCTAGAACACTTTCTAAATTAGGATTCTAAAAAATTGCTAAACTCATTATTTTTTCTCCTCTTTTGATTGTATTCAAAATCTATTTAGTCAGTAAAAGGTCTCATTAATAGTATTGTTGCAAAAGAAGAGTTTGGTCAGAAAAGCTTTGCCCACTACAATAGTTGATATATTACATTATTACGTGTATTATCTTCATGTTTCATTTGTTTTAAGAAAAGAAAAATGGCATATAGTGTCACGTGCAAGATTCAGTGATCAATAGTTAGTTCAGGAATTTTATTGATCCTAACCAGGGAAGGACTTCTGGTACACGTGGAAAAAACAAACTGTTGATGTCATTCAACTAGCTAGTGGAGATAGAACATACAGTAGACAATTACTGAGACATGTCTTGAGAATATTATGTAGGAGATACTATAAGAATCAATTAATTATCAAGATTATTGTCTCTTTGAGTAAACCAGAGATACCTGTCTTAGGAATATGAGAATGAACCACATACAACATTAGAATTCGGACTTGTTTACTAATTAGGAACCTCAGTGGCCAATTATACATGTGCATTTGATGTTGTTTGATAACACCACATCACTACCCCAACACCGCCATTACAGAAAGAGAAGAAAAATAATAAAGAAGTTATATGGTAACTAATACAAATCATCATTTTCGTTGCTTTGTTTTATAAATCTATTCTTACATGGTCATCTTCTTATGTTATCTAACGTACATAGTGGCATCTTGTAATGCAGTGACGTTGTTGTTCCAGTGATATTGATTGGGATGGGATCTCCATATTTGCTAGCAAGACCTCCTCAATCTAAACAGAACATCTTCATCAATCATTAATTATTATATAACTTGTTTTTGTCAGAAATTTGGCTGGGTAAATTATACTCATAATTTAGTGTATTCCCCATATTAGCAACTAAGTTTTACTTACTTTTGTAGCAGAACAGAGAAATTTCTTTCTAGATTATTTAATATATCTTTATCAACATTAGGTTGTATGTTTCAATCATCATGGAAAATGATTATAGATGAGTATTGTTATGTATTTTTTTACTCCCATACCTCCTCTTTTTGTTAACTGATAGTTCCATTTTACGATGCAGGTACATGGATTTGTGCTGGATAATAGAACAGGAAAGAAGGTAGCAATGTTGATGGGTAAGTGGGATGAAGCCATGTATTATATACTAGGTGATCCGAGTACAAAGCCTAAGGGGTATGATCCAATGTCTGAGGCTGTGCTTCTTTGGGAACGAGACAAGTCTGTCACTCAGACACGTTACAACCTTACACCATTTGCTATCTCCTTAAATGAGCTGACACCTAGCTTGTTGGAGAAGTTGCCTCCAACCGACTCTCGTCTTCGGCCTGATCAACGGCACCTAGAAAATGGTGAATATGAGCTGGCAAATGCGGAGAAACTCAGGCTTGAACAATTGCAAAGACAGGTACCTGTTATTATGCTTATTCCAAAATGCCAGTATTTTGATGACTTTCTTTGCTCGTAAAATGTTTATGATATGTCTATGAAATACTTAGTATCAGTTGCATGTTCGCACCCCCCCCCCTTCATTCTGTTGCATCTGGGTAGACTTTGATCAAGCTATTATTCAAAAAATTCAGAATTAGCAAACTAGTGAGCCGCCTCTTTGTTATTGAAGATCAGATGATGTCTACGTGATTTTGGTCTATCTTTTCAATGTTTCATGATTTTTTATAAATTAAAAACTGTGAAATTTATTTTATTGTTATATGTGATATACAGATCCCATTTCGTAATGCGTTTGAGTTAACTTTGAATTTTGGTATTGCTGTTGTGCTGTAGTAAAAATGTGAGAGATCTTCATACCAGCTGCATTCCTTGCCATTGAGATGCCATAAATGTTTGCATTTTGCAGTACATCAGCCTGCAAAAATGTACTCTGAAAAGCTGCAGTCAAGAAGCAAAATATCTGGAACAAGTTAGTGAAATTATAAATAATAATATTTATGCTTCGTACTAATGACTGTTCGAGCTACAAAATATACATAGGTTTGAGAACTCAGTTTTGGCTGGAACAATTGAGTTCTCATGTGGGCAATTTAGTGGTTTTGGTTCTAGTTTTGGGTTTTATGGTTGAAAACTGTATAAATACAAAAAGAGTGTCTACAGAATTTTGGAAAATACAGAATATTAAAAAGTATAGCAAGCCACTAAGATAAAATTAAGAGGTAATATACAATGTTTGGGACCTCTGGTGTATCTTTTTGGTTGGTTGTGTGGATAGAAATCTATATTTATAGTTTAATGACAAGATAACATATGATGATTTAAATGCCTTTACGATTTGTGAGTTCTGTGATAGCTGGGCTTATTTCAAAAATTTTGTTCAACCTGAAATATCTTTGAAACCTAATGTTACCATGCTTTCAAATCTTATCAAAGTCCTTAACTCTAAATTTAATATACACAACATGCTACTGAGCAATATAAGAAAGACAAAAAATTGTTAAAAAATTTACTTGGTGTTATATACATTTATTTGATCCCATTAGTTAGTTTCTGCTGATTCTTTGATATCAAGATCTGTTTTGGATTGGTCTTGGCTGAAAGAGAAATGCTTCAGTGGAGTTCTGTGAAACTTAGGGCCTGTTCTTTTGTAGGTAAAAGATTTACCCATGAATATTTTTCTGGGTAAGTATTTCCCAGGTAACATTTAGACAGGAAATAACTTATCTATGTTCTTTTATACGTGGGAAAGTGGCTTTGAAATCTGTTACCCGTGTTCTTTTGCATTATTACTTTCCCGGGTAAGTTGCTAAACTTTATCCATATTTCTCATAATACCCTTTATGCTTCTTGGGTCAAATTTGATGATTTATTTATAAAGCTTAATTTTTTTTGTACCAAACTAAGTAATTTTTTTTGTACCAAACTAAGCTTTTAGTCTATACCAAATTATCCTAACATAATAAAATTATCAACTTCTAATAAAGATATATTTTATTAGTCTGAGTTATTAGGCATTAACGATAGAGGCATTGGAAACGAGAAAAAGGATATTTTAGGAATAAAATTAAGAGATCACTTTACCGGTTGATGGGAAAATTATTTAGCCATCCCCTGGATGGGTAAAATTTTCCTCCTATTTTATGGGTAAATGCCACCCATGGAAAATAATTTACCCATCTTGAAATCTGTGAGAACATGGGTAAGTTGGTCAATAGGAAAGTTGACCAACTTTCCCATGATATTTACCCACAAAAGAACGAGCCCTTAATACTATGCTATCTATTGCCAATGTGGGTATATGAAAACAAGTTTTATGAGCAGCCAATGGCCTCAAACTATTTTAGTTAGTGGGCTATCTGCCATCTAATAACTGAGAACTGTACTCTTGCATCATCTAAACACCTGCTTCACAAGTTCCATTGTATTCAAGCTGCAAGAATCACTCGTTAGACTTTTGATGACACTAAATATTATCAGTTAAAAGCTGAAACATATTTTGGTCATTAATAGTGGAATCTATGAGTATACCTGCACCCTTCTGGCCCTTATGTCGCATGGTACATCAGTTGAATCCTATAAACTTGAGAAGTAATGGCCCTATCCAGTCACAATTTGGAATATTTTTTGGCCACTATTAAGCATCAATACATGACTTGTACCCACCAATTTTGATCCACCTCATAATCGGCGTGTTGGATATTGCTTTCACTTTCTTCTTAGCACATCTTGGCTGCTGTATTTATGCAATCATTTCCCCAAGTGCACTCATATGCCTCACATCCCTTATAGTGCCAGATTACCACACAAGTTGTTCCATGCCATCAACTTAAGAATGAAGTTCTTGTCTCCGAAAAATACTATTCAGTTCAAATAATTTCTCAATCATTTCCACACCTAATTTATATGAACCTCCACATACAATGGTGATGGCAATTATTGAACAAAAGGTGTTATGTTGTTCCTTTGACCAACCAACAGAGTCTGCAAGTTCTAGCTGTTCTTGGGCTATCTAAGTTCTGTTGCAGAGCTCTCCAAATGTTTACTGAATGCATTGTTATTGCCCACTTGGACCAAATTACATTGTGTGGTACTTAGCACTGAGACTGTTATCCATTTAGAATTCCAAGCTGACCTGAGATCAGGACTGCCCATGTCCTTCAAGTTTCCAGCAACTATCATCTCTGGTGGGTAGCTAGCTAGTTGTGTTTTCTCATCCAAGTGCCAAACCATTCTCATATCTCTGGGAAATGAGTTTCCAATAAGCATTAACCAGTCCCAAAATCTTTAGTTTATTTTCATTGGTTCTACTTCAATATTCCTTCCTACAATTACCATGGTTGAGCCTTTGTTCAGCCATTAACACCACAACAGCAGCACTTTTTTCCATCATCTATATTTATTTGGTTCATTTGCTGGCAGCCTGCATTTTTTTGGATCACATATTTCCCAAGAGACTTGTGGCGAACAAAAAACCATGAGCTGCTTTTATGCAAGGATTTTCAAAGCCCTGCATGCCCTTCATGAGCTTACATGGAAAATTGCATATGTTCATATTAATAATAAAGCCCCAGGGATTCTTTTTCAAGGAATGTTGCCCCTATACATCAGCAAGATGTTGATTTGATTTACCTGGCACATGCTTTTAGCTCTTAGAGCTAATAGATCTGGTTGATTGCTTTCATATTTCTAGTTAGAGTACATGCAAATCAGTAATCACAATTGTTGAGGTAAGGCTCATTGCCCTTGGCTTGCACTGTGAACCATATATGATTTTAGGTGCCCATTCTGTTTTTATGTGTCCTTAACCTTGAATTTGTAGTTAAAAACCTTGTTAAACTTGGAGTTACCCCATTGTAAACAGAAGTGAACAGGCAGTATATCTTTTTACTGAAAGGGCTAGATCTCTTAGGATTTTCTGCATAAATACAAAAACATGAGTTTTCAAGTATAAATCTTTTCTTATTTATAAAATTAGATTGTGTAAGGGCCTGTTTGTAGTTTCAATCTAAAAGTCTTCTGTTATCATGTTAATGGCATTATCTCACATGATATCTATGGGTGGTCAGGTAGATATGTGCTACATTAGGTCACAAAGTGTATTTATGATTTAAGAGGATTATTAGACTTGATGTGGATCATGTTGGCTACTACAGATAGGCTTGAACAGGGTCTAGGGAGCAAGTTCGCTATATCGGAAAGTCGAGTTGCAAGCCAAATTTTCAGAGGCTATAACTTGGTCGCATGACATCTGATTTTGATGATTTTTTTGGTTAAATCAGACAGCTTTTAAGGTCTGCACCGTGATGCCTCACCTTTTAGGGCAGTGCCCTAGCAATCAGGCCCACATTCTTTCATTTGGGGTCTAAAATGGCTGATCAAATCGAAAAATTTTCATTCGAGCAAGATTTTGACTAGGTATAGCTTGCAATTCAAGAGAATCTGGTGAAGTGACAGAAGGCAGATTTGATATAGAACTCGGGATTTACCTCTCGAAGAATTTTAGATTTTTTAGATTATTCAATTAGATACGTCCATTTAAGTAAAATTGTCAAACTAAAATCAGAAAGAGGAATTCTATCCAATTTTAAAGAGCGGATGTCCTAAAAGCCAGGAAAGAGGAATCTGACCTGAATTGTGTGAGGATAGACCGCGCTATGTAAATAGAGATTGTGTTTCTCATTTTTAAATTAATCAATGGAAGAAAAAAGACTTGAGCCTTTTGAAATTCTTCTCTCTTCTAGTTTGCTTTTGTGAGATTCAAGTTAAGCGGGTTGAGAGAAATCTTTCTTCTCTCTGATCGGATCAAGTTGGTATTAGAGCATTGGTCCTCTACATTTGTGGGGATTTTAGTTCATAGTCCAGAAGTATGAGCAATGCAAACAATCAAGAGAAGGGCTATTCATGCTTCAAGTACTTTGAGGACAAAGATAAGTATGATTGCTAGTTCTTCCTCAGTGGATGATGAGATGAAGGAATATCTCACACAACTAGTGGAGAAGATTGCTTAACTCACCGAGATCGTCTCCAGATTGGTGATACCTTCTGCACAAGCACAAGCACAAACACAAGCATCAGCAACTTTGTTGCGAACTCTTTATGTCTGGAGATGAAGATCCTCCATCCAATGAAGAGGATGAATAACTTAGAGGTATGTAAAATCTCTCTTCAATCCTTTAAAGTTGAAGCTCGAATTAGGTCCCCGTCTACGATGGGATTGTTGATGCACAAAGGCTAGACAATTAGCTAGGCCAGTTAGAAACCTAGTTTGCTATCTATGGATACTTTGGTGGCCAAATGGTAACTTTTGCTCGTCTTAAGTTTCTAGTCATGCTTTTGATGGAATTTGTACATGAGGAACAATAGTTTTTATTTAACATGGAGTAAATCAAGGACCTAATCAAGTAGTTTTATCCAATTGGCCACAAGGAGGATCGGTAGATCAAGTGGCAGTACCTAAGGTAGGAGTATGATTGATTTGTTCAGAACTATATCACCGAGTATCATAAGCAAGTAATCTCCCTTGAAATCTCCATCAAATGGTTATGTAGTTTTATGAAGTACACGTTGGAAGTCTTCACAAGAGCATCTGAAAAAAATTGAAGCTCTTCAAAGTTGAAGACATTAGAAAAGCTAGTGTGAAGGCCATAGAGATTGAGGAGAATTGGCCTAGGGCAAGATTGGCGACAAGTTCAAGAAGAGCAGTAAAAAATTAAGCCAGAAAGGGAAGTAGGACAAGAAGCATGCCAACATGATTTGAAAAATTACTATAATTATTAGATCCTTCTGGATACACCAAGGAAAAGTGTTGGAAGTTTCACCTCGAATTGAAGCTGAATGATGGCGATTCTATGAAGAAAGGGAAGACGGCCTTAAATGTTGTAGAGGTTGAAGAGTTGTCTGAACTTGAGCAAATGGACTCTAAGTTGAGCAAGATGGTGAGGAAACTTGAAACAACAATTGAGGCAAATTTAGAAACGTGAGGATTGAGAAGAACTCTTCTACTTGAAGATCCACATGATTGAGGCTATTGTACATCCTGGAAGCTAGAAGATCCTTATCTCTAAAAAAATCTAGTTCAAAAGCTAGGGTTGCAAATCAAGCCTCATTCATATTTTATCCTTTCAGTTTGGATTTAGAAAGATGTTGATTTGAAGATCACCAAGTAGTGCACCTTCAAGTTTACCATAACTAAGAGGTACATTGATGAGGTAACCTATAAAAGAGTTCATTTGGATGTATGTTAGGTAATCCTTGAGAGCTTGTAACTTTAGATAGAGATATGTTCTTCTATTGGCATATGAAGAAGTATCGCTTCATAAAGGATGGAAAGGAGTGTTGGCTCCTCTCTCCTTACCTATTTATTTTGTGTGCAGATGCTGTCTCGATGTTGAGGGTAGGGGTTCAGGGGTTGGTGTTGGAGACCTACTGGCTCGCCCTTGGGGCACAGTCACTCTTGCACCTCTTTGCGGACGACTGCCTCATTGGGTAGGTCTTGGTGCGGAACGTGAGGTGTTTTGCATCCATTATTGGGGTTTACCATTGGACATCGGGCTGTTTGTAAATTTGTAGAAGTCTGCGGTCATCTTTAGCCCCAAAATGAAGATCCAGGTGAAGCAGGCGATCGAGAACGATTGGGGATCTCGGAATTGATCAAGATTTTGATCTATCTGGGTGTTCCTATCATCGGTCAGCATCTCCAGAGGGTCGACTACTGACCTTTGGAGCAGCGGATTCAGGATTGACAAGCCAATGCCCTCTTCATGATGGGTAGGATAACTGTTGTAAGGTTGGTGCTCAATTCCATCCCGATATACCTCTTGGTCAACACGATCGTCTTGAGTTTTTGTCTCAGAAGGTTGGAGTAGCGGCTTCGGAATTTTCTATGGGCTCGAGGAATGATGGGAATGATGAAATTTCCTAGGGGCGGTTGTCAATCTGTGAGGGATAGTGGTCTGGGGATTCAGTCTCTATTAGTCAGGAGGGAGGTTATGACTTTCAGACATGTCAAATATCTTATCCAGTCGACTGTTTTTGGAGCAGGTGATGAAGGTTCGGTATGGGCATGGAGTCAGGAGTCTCAGATCAAGGCCCCCCGCAGTAGCTTTTCCTTTGGAAGGAGATTTGTATTCGTGGGCCTGCTGTTTTGGTTCAGATCAGATGGTTGATTGGAGATGAGATTTTGGTGGTTGTGAGCCAAGATGCTTAGATCTTCAGCCTTTCATTATCTCGATGGCCGACCTACATTAGCAGTGAGGTAGATGATCATTTATATGTCTGCAACCTACTCAGCATCGATAGTAAGGGCCGGAGAGTGCAGGAGATCACCAGATTATTTGACGGCCTGCTTGTTGATCGGATCCTTGCCATAGCCAGGATTTGAGTGTGGAGCCGATTTTGCTATCCTAGGGTTCTTTTGTGAGATTTATCTGAGATGTGCAGGTTGGTGACGGTTAGGAGGATCGAGGCTGCTTGGATTTGGAGAGTACCCACCCATCTCAGAGTGAGATTCTTTCTTTGAAAGCTTGCATGGGACCGGCTTCTGACATGCATGCTTCTCAGAGATAAGGGTATGGAGTTGCTAGTTCATATCCGAACTGCGGGCTGAAGGATGAGTCGACGGAGCATGCCATTTTGTGTTGTTCGAGGGCCAGACTGATTTGGAGGAGGGCAGTGGCTAATCTTGGGGGACAACTGGGGGCCATTGGCCGGTGTCTTCTTTGAGTGCAATTTGTCGGGGCATGGCTGATAGGATGACCTCAACTTAGGGGAGGCAGAATGGTTTACATTGCCTATCAAATTTGACTTTTCAGAAACAGTTTGGTCTTTGAAGGTGAGGTGGTTTCTACATATCAGGTGTTGGAGAGAGTGATCTATTTGACTGTGAATGTCACGTCCAAATCCGGGACATAACACGACCATGCTATCGAGGGATGGACCCAGGATAACACGAAGCCAAAATTCATCTTCTTAAATATAATAACAGGTGTATCATAAATAATATAATAATAAAGTTCAATTCAAATATTTAATTAAACCAAAACTGGTTCAGAGCATCTAAATCCAAAGATGAAATAATCCAAGCCTTAAAATTCATAATGACTACAATCCATAAACATAAACTGAATTTCTAGTGCAAAATTTTCAAGCTTGCTTTGCTGATTTCCAAATCTGGATTCCCTTTCCATCAGTCCTAGCCTTATTCTCTGTACATGTAAAAGAAAACAAAAAGAATATGAGCTACACCAGCTCAGTAAGTAGATTTCGCTTCCTTACCGGATCAAGCATAAGTTTTCTATGATAATGCATCATTTAGCAAATAACAATTATTGTAAAAATAAATATTTCATAGAGCATATAATAAAACAATTATAAGCTCATCATGCATGCATAAATCATGTATATTTCACAATCATGAATCGTAAATCATTTTCATCATGTATTCATATCATGTTTCAAAACATTGCTCACAGATATTCGTGCTAAGGTCACTATTATACCCGTGACAGGGCCATGTTTCTTAATCGACGGAGTTCTTAATTCATGTGCCAACTTTATACCGTGGCAGGGTCATGTTTCGTGTGGATGCTAGGCTCCGGATGTCGACCTTTTCGAACGGATTCATTCATAGCCATCTGAGAGTCTCTGAAATCATTATATCTTTTTCTTAAAGCATACATATACATAGATGGAAAAACAATAAAATTCATACTTTATAATCATGCTATAAGACATATTCATGAAATCAATGCTCATAATAAAACATATTTTTTCATATCATATATGCCGATCCTTATTTTTATGAAAAATTATGATTTCATCAATAGTAATTCTTTGTATAAAAATATGATCATTTAAAAATAAATAAGGGCATAAGATCTACTTACCTTGATCGTCCTGGACCTTTTAATCTTCCTTAAAAGAATCGGGACATCCTATTTAAATATTAAATCATCAATAAATTTTATTTCATATATTTAATAAAATTACATAATATAAGGAGATGATCGATTTGATGATCAGTCCAATAAATCTCTCCATTCGGTTCTAAACCGATTTAAGGTCATAGGTCCCTAGGAGTGGAGAAGATGGCCTAATAGGGGATTCATAGGACTTCTTAGAGAGAAATTTTAGAGAGAGAAAGTAGAGAGAGAAAGAGTCCAATTCTAGAGAGAGAAAGACTTTAGAGAGGGATGAGATAAACTTTCTTTCATGTGTATTATTATTATTATATAAATATATATATATATATATTTCTTTTTCTTTTCTTTTCTTTTTCTTTTTCCTTTTCTTTTCTTTTTTCTTTTTCCTTTTTCTTTTTCTTTTTCTTTTTCTTTTCTTTTCCTTTTCTTTTCTTTTTCCTTTTCTTTTTCCCGTAGCCTTCTTTGGCCGAAACAGGGGACCTAGAGGTCCCCATACCTTAGACCGGCCGTTCATGGTCGTACCTTGCCCGACGGTGGCCGGCGGCAAAGGACGACTCTCTCGAGTTCGGAGAGGCCAGAGCCGGCGGTTGGCGTGACCATCGGCGCCTTAAAAATCAGGAAAAGGGAGAGGCCGAACAGGGCTTCCCTTTTCTAACGAAATCCGACGACTCCTGTCGCCGGCAGTCATGCCCACCGGCACGGGAAAGAAGGGAGAGAAGGGAGGAAGAGGAGGGACTTACCACAGCCTCCGATGACCCCCACCGGCGTGAAATCGCGGCGAGCACGAGTTGAGGGGCCACGGCTTCAATCGGGAAAATCGGAGAAGAACTCCGACGATCGTCGGTGACTGTTGTGTCTTCTCTTAGAGGAGAGGAGGGGGGTTCTTATA